>NC_137783.1:141642279-141749779 GCF_963455305.1 Plecotus auritus
CATTCATTAGTTGATATTTGTATATGCCCTGGCCAGGGATTGAACCCACAACCTTGGCGTATTGGGACAATGCTCTAATCAACTGAGTGGCCCTGCCAGTTGGCATGCTTTGCATTAGGTAAGGCAGAAGTAGTGGCTACAGTTAAGAGTTCAAGAGAACTAAGTGAACAGTTTGGATGGGAAAGCTTGGGTTCAAGGCTCGTGTATTAATATTGACTTCTGAAATGATGCTGTGCTGGGGTAGTCTTTTGTTTCGAAGGACTTCACTTTGAATGACTAGTGCCATGTTTGCAGATTTGCAGATTTTTAAAAAATTTTATTTGTTTTTAAAATTTGGACTGTCTTAAAGGAACAACTTGTTTTACCGAGGGCAGACTTTCAAAGTCTGATGCCAAGAATATGTACCAGGAAACCACAAGGGAATTCCATATTGAGCCAAGCCTCATCCTTGTTCAGTTTGGGAAATGACCTGCTGGTTTTCCTCATTGATCTGTGATTTTCCACGTAATTTTGAGTGTTTAAACTCAGTGTCTGCCTCCCATTATGTTCAATAGACTGACCTCTAAGTATTCTATATCTCAAAGCACCCTGTGAATCAATTTCAGTGTTTTTGGGTTTTTTTTGTGCCCCTGATAACCCTAGTGAGTTTGGATGGCTGGGGGCTCTGAAGAATCAATGGCTGTATATGCAGTGATTGCTTCATCTCAGCGGTTGTTGAATGATTCCTGCTTGTGCTTTGAGCTTTGCAAACCATTTCAGGATCCCTCTGGGCTGAGAAGGGCTCGAGTAATATAAGATATCACTGGCAATGGTAATAACCTTTTATTTATTAAACACCTTGCTTCCAGGGGGCCTAGAGTACCTTATGGGTGTTAGCTCATGAATCTTCCTGACGTTCCTCTGGGGCCAGGAGCAAATACTCTGCTATTGTGGATTGGCAGGGGAGAAAATGCTAAGAGAACAGGTAGTACACACAGCAACCTTCAGTGAGAGATGAGGATAACTCTTAATCGAGTAGTGAAATTTGTATTTTTTTATAGGCAATGTGTAAAAACTCTTCCCAGCAATATAATTCCTGTTGATGATGATGATGATGATAATGATGACGGTAGAAAATATTGATTGAACGCTTACTGTATGCCAAACACTTCTTTAAGCACTTTGTATTAACAAATTGAATCATCCCAACATTCCAATGAGACTATTACCATTATTATGCCCATTTTACAGATGAGGAAAGTGATGTAAAAAGGAGTTAAATAACTTACTCAGAACTAAGAAGTTTGAACCAATAGTAATACAAAGGTAGTTTAGCTCTAAATCTCAAACTCTTTACTATTCATTATGCTGTGGAAATTATGCTATGTTAGGATCTAAGGTAAATCCAGCTAGTGATACATTCCTGTGTGTTATGTACACTCTACCTGGAAGTCTCCTTTCAAAATATAGGTGGTCTCAAGATAGTGGGATTTTTAGTAAACACACTGGCATTACTTAGTGAAACATCTTTTTTATTAATAACTATAACAATGTAGCTATGGTTTTGCAGTTTTTCAAGGTAGATATGTACAAGAGGAGGGGACTAAACACATCACATGCTTGATATGGTAAAAGCACACTGCTGGGCACTGCATGAAGATGTTCTCATTTAATATCTCCAATTTTTGAGGTAGGTAGAAGTATCCTGATTTTGCTAAGGAAGAAACGGAGCAAGAGTCAGATCAAGGCCCAGGACTCCCTGGCTCTGAAACCTCTGCCCTTACCAACTGTACCTGTCTCACAAGGGAAAGGAGGAGAAGGTGAAGCCAGCACTGAGTGCAGGAGAAGGAGAAAGTGGGGGAGCTGATGAAAGAGCAGCTAGTGAGGTGGAAGGCACAGCATCATAAGCCTCGGAGGGACAGGAAAGAATGTTAGCATGGGAGTAGCCAGTGATGGTAAATCAGGAAGGCAGAGGGCTACGGAGTGTCTTTTTGGCAGGTAATTGGTCACGGTGACCTTAAACCAAGTGGTGGAATGGTGGAGAAAAGTCATGTGGCAATGGGTATTATCTAAACTTGGAATAGGAAGAAATAGGTTAAGCAACTCAAGATAAAATCTAAAAATGGATTGATGCTGGGCTGTACATGCACTTTGATTTCTGCAGTGCTCCTTTGAGACACGGTTAGCACTATATTTCTGATGAGGAAACAGTGGGTCAAAAATAATTAGGTGAGATAATATAGTTATTATGTAGCAAAGCCAGGATCCAGATCCAGGTCTCCAAAGCCCATGACCTTTTTCAACTTCTCCCTCCAGAAATTGCAGACTGCTCATAACTTGCCTGTTCCATCCTCTTTGTTGTTCACTGATATTTACTATCCCTCCTTGTAAGAGGATTCCACTTCCCTGCCCCAGTGATGTCAGGCCTGCCCATGTGATTTGTTTTGGCAAGTTAATGTGAGTTAGAGTAACACGTGTTACTTTTGAGCAGCGCCTTTATGAGCCTAGTCATAGATCACGTATTCTTTCTCCCTCTACCAAAAGATCAGCAATATTACAGATGAAATCTGCTTCATCAACTTAGAGTCCAAAGTGAAGATAATGAGAAGCAGTGCAGCCAGCCTGTGATGGACCTGTGAGTGAGAAGTAAACTGCTGATGTAAGCCACTTATATTTTGAGGTTATTTGTTACTGCAGCATAACTTTATCTATTCTGACTGATATACTGTCTGTGATTCAGAAGAGGGGAAAAGTGGAAGCTAGAGGAGAAGGCAATCATAACATCAAGGATGTACACCTGTCACCCAATCTCTGTCAAATCAACTAGACAGAATACTATGGGATCAAACCTGACATATCAAGAAAAACAATCACCAGCTTGATAAAACCCCCAACTGCAGAAGAAGATAGCTGAAAATACTCCCAGGATAATTTCAGTCTTTAGAAAAAAAATTAGTACTCTGATGAGTAGGACAGATACCCTCATTCATATTAAATATGCAGTTGAAAGTGATTTATTCTGAAAAGAAATAGTTCCTAAGTAATCTCAGAGACTCAACAGCAAATGCATATTTAATGTGACCATTTTTAAAACGGAACACTTGGCAGAGGAGGCATCTGCAGAGGTTGGGGATAAGGGGGAAGCATTTTATCTTGCTTATAAAACAAAGAAAGCAAAGTGAAAAAAAAATCTTGCCTGCACAGGTGTGTGTGTGTGTGTGTGTGTGTGTGTGAGAGAGAGAGAGAGAGAGAGAGAGAGTAGATATGTGAGATGTTAACTTTAGCCTCTATCTTTCCCAGTATTGTTTTTTGTTGTGAATTGTTTTTAAATGACTACTGTTAACTAGAAAGGTCACTAATGACTTACATGAAATTCAATTCTCAAGAGACATTAACAAGCCAAGATTTTATCTGAATAGAGAATAAGGCACCTCTTTAGATGTTTATGCCAATTCCAATAATTTATCTATTTGCTCTCTTTTTGGGATTGGTGAAGAGTTAATTGTGAACCTAATAACTTCGCTGTATTGAGCACTCCTCATGTGCTAGCTCCCTCCATGAAGTACTTTCATATGCATTTTCTCAGTTGACCCCCTATGATATCCTTAGCAGGCAGGTCGCAGAGTTCTGCATAATTGTGCCCTTGACTGTCTCTCCAAACTTATTTTATGCCACATCCATACACACAACATTGCAATCTTCTTTCATCTCCTTCAAATACTTTTCTGCATTCGAGGCATTTGTCCATATTGTTTCTTCTGCTTAGAATTCTTTCTCCCATAAAATTCTCAACTTTTAGGTCTGAGTTTGAAGTTTAATTCGCTAGAGATGTCTTTTCTCAACACTCGGTCTGATGTAAGTAACCCCTGGCTAGACTCTATCTCAGCCCCTTTTGTATATGCTTCATAGTAGAATTGTATTTGTCTATTTACTTATATGCTATCTGTATCCCCAATGAGAAAATAAGTTCAGTGAGTGTCAGAGTTATTTCTAATATTTAACCATTGAATCCCCATCTCCAAACACAGTAGTGGGAATATTGAGATATTCAATTATTATTTGTTGTGTAAATAGATTGATTATTGTTATCCCTTGTTTATGAATGAAGAACTGTAGGCTCAGAAGAAAATTGAATTGTCCAAGGAGGCTTAGCTAATAGTGGCAGAGAAAGAACCCAAACTTTGGTCTGTCTAACTCCAAACCCCAAGCCTTTGAGGCTGTGCAATACATTTATTCATTCACCACTTACCAAATATTTGTTCATTGCCAGACATTGTTAATGTTCATAGCAGCACAATTTACAATAGTTAAGATCTGGAAACAGCCTAAGTGCCCATCAGCATATAAGTGGATTAAAAAAAACTGTGGTACATCTACACAATGGAATACTACGCTGATATAAAAAAGAAAGAATTCTTGCCATTCACAACAGCATGGATGGACATGGAAAGCATTATGCATTCTAAGGGAAATAAGCCAGTCAGAGAAAGATAAATATCACATAATCTCACTCATTTGTGGAATATAATGAACAATATAAACTGATGAACAAAAATAGATCCAGAGACAGAGAAACATTGAACAGACCGTCAAACCTTAGAGGGAAGGCAGTGGAGGGTGGGGGTGGGTAAGAGGTCAACCAAAGGACTTGTTGTATGCATGCATATAAGCATAACCAATGGACACAGACACTAGGGGGGTGCGGGCATATGCTGGGGCGTGGGAGTGGCTGGGGAGAGGTCAATGGGGGGAAAAGGAGACATATGTAATACTTTAAACAATAAAGAATTTTAAGAAAAGTATATAATGGTCAACAAATATAAACAAACAAACAAACAGAAATAAAGTTCCTACCTCCAGGAGCATATATTCTATTGCTAAGACAGACATTGATCAATGAATCTAGGAAATAAATGTAAAAGAATACAACTGTGATACATACTATAAAGGGGAAGAATAAGGTATTGCAGTTGAGAAATTTGACTTGGTCAGAGGGAAAGGGCATGAAATTGTCCCCTAACAAATGACAGGTAAGCGAAGGTTCGAGGAAGTAGATATTTAGGATATGAAGGGAAGGAAGAACATTCAGGGTAGAAGGAAGGGAGTTTGGTAAAGCCCTGTAATGGGAAGCAGCCTATAGCCAAAGAAGTAAAAGACAGCAATGTTGTTAAGACTAATGAAGTAGGGTGAAGCTAGAGAGAGTTAAGTCGGGGCCAGCTGTGCCCACTCCTGTAAGCATTATTAAGAATTAAGGTCATCTACTGAAAGGTTTTAAGAAGAGATTTTAATAATCAGATTTTCTAAAAGAAAAAAGACGTTGTGGTAACTATGTGAGAAAAGGGATTTCGAGGAGGCAAGAGTGTCTGCAGGTGGAGCAGCTGGGTGCTAGCATAACAGATGTTGGTGGTTTGCATAAGGAATGGGTCTATTTTTCTATTGAAGCTGGCAAGCTGTTTGCTGCTGCCTTTTGTTCTTTATTAGTATTAATAATTGGTGTGCTATTTCTGCTACCATCATCTTGACTCTCAATAAACAGAAACTTCTGGTCACAGCAACCTCTTGAACAATGTGACCCTTAATGCTTGCAAATGGAAATAGTCCTAATCTTCCTAGGCTTAACATCTAAAGTGTTAGGTCTCAAAGTATGGTCCAAGAATCCCTGGAGTACCCACGAGCTTTTTTTTTTGTTGTTGTTGTGGCTGGGGGCTTTGGGGTGGGGGGGGGGAAGGACCACAAGATCACAAATATTTTCATAATAATATTGAGGCATTATTTGCCTTTTCACTCTCATTATCTCACAAGTATACAGAAAAGTTTTCCGGGGACAATATGACCTGTGTTGTTACAACAGATTGAACATATTTACAGATAAGAGAATATAATTGCCTTCTATTTCCTAGACACTGAAGAGATGTGCAACAAACAATAAAAGCTCCACTTTTCTTACTAATTATTTTTGTTTTGGAAATTACAATTATTTTTAGTAACTGTGTTACTTATAATTATATAGTACTGTCTATATTAATATAGTATCATTAGTTTATTCTTATCCTAAGTACATTTATAAATATTTTTATATTTCCCAGCTTTACATTTTAATATAGTAAACACACACACACACACACACACACACACACACATATAGGTTTTTTGGACCTTCAATAATTTTAAAAAATATAGATGTGTCCTAACGCCAAAAGTTTGAGGACCCTGGACATAAAAAATGGCTATACTGACAGAAGAGATGGTATATAATATCTAACTTGACAAAAAACCTCACTATTTTAAAAGACTGGTTAATATTTAATGGTCTGTCACTAAGAGCTAGTAAGAGTGTTTGATTAATCCAGGCCATGTCTTTAGCCAAAGTGAATTCTTGCAGAAGCAAATAAAATATGGTAGTGACGCAATGAATATGTTTATTTGCACCTTATGTTATTGCCCAGAAGGTGAGTTGGAGATACAGAATGCATTTTGGTGCATGAAATTGTACCGTGGCAGTGCCTAAATTCATAACGTCTACATAAAATGTTCCCAAGACATATTTCTTGAGTGAATAATAAAACTTCATGAATACTATAAAAGATATGGTTTGGAAAGCTATGATATTGGGTTAGCCTGAGACAGTATATGAAGCATGATGTTTGGAGGCTTTTAAATTGTCAGAATGGTAGCAAATCCTCCTATTTCTACATAATGTGTGTACATAAGAGTTAATTTAGACAATGCTCAGTCTTTAGAAACAAAATGTACATAATTTATAAACAAGGTTTATCTTAACTTTAGTTTCCTGATAGTTTTTTGTTTTAGAAAAATAAAATAATATTTATACTTATGCACAAATTTACACAAACTTACTCTCTTCAAGGATATTTATTTTCCTTCCCCAGGCTTCTTGGGATACTGTGAGATTGGGTTTTTACAAGCAGTTTAGGAGTTAAGCAGGATTTTTTAGATGGAGTTTGCGTACTCTTTACATCAGAGTAAAATATAGAAAAAGAAAAATTCATGGAAAAGATATGGGAAGAACTGATATTTAAGGACCAAAGTCCTTCGAAGTTAAGAAAAAGTGCTAATATGTCCTTGAAAGGAATCGCTTGTCTTTACTTCAGCACGTGTCCTTGTAACTCCTCCATAAATGTCTGACAATTTCATGTCTGATCCCTGTGCCTCTCCTCACACACCTCCCTTTTACCACTATGGTCCATCATTCACTTCCATCCCCATTCTACTCAGATTTCAAGGTCTGGTTCAAAGATCTGATCTATGCTGGGAAGGATTTTTTATGTTTCATTCTCCAATTTCTGTCAGGTGGAACTGATCATTGGTCCCCTCAGATTTCTGCTGTTCTTTGTAGAGCACTTGTTAATACTGGGATTCTTTCATCCTATTACTCATGGGATACGTTACAACATACAGTCTTCAGCAAGTCTCAACATGATGATTTTAATGCACCCTTTCTTCTTCTTATCAAGAAGCTGAGACAGCATAGGGACTTGGCCAGGGAATGGAGGATACGGGGTGCCAGGAAGCCACATGAAGACCAAGTGATCAGAGGAACTCTGGATAAGCTGACCTCAAAAGTGTCACTACCCCTCCACTCCTGACTCAAAAATGCTGAGGTAGCTGATTTTCTCTCCCTTCTAACTGCCTGCTTAAACTACTGCCCTGCAGGCCCAGTTGACCAAGGTTTGACCTTTGTAGGGTGGTGGTAATAAGCAGCCTGCCATCAAGCCTCCACAGGTCAGGTACAACATAGTTACCAGGCAACGCAGCTGGAAAAGAAGTCGCTGACCCTGGAATGGAAAAGTCCAGCAAGCCCACCTTTTTCAAAAAGCCCACTTTTTTCAAAAAGCCCACATTTTTGTGCAAGCCCACTTTGTCCCAGCTCATAAAAGCAGCCAAGCCCAGCCAGCTCTGAGCCAGTGCAAAGGACCTTCCTCTCCTCTGTACTGCCTGCCTCCCTTGTGCTTGAGCACAAGCCTAATAAAATCTGTCTGGAAATTTCTGTGGGGTCTCCTCTCAATTTGTATTTTGGGGAACCCAAGAACCCCAATGCTGTTAACAAAATTACATCAGAATATAAATTGGTATATGTGATGTAATTTTTAGATGTAGACTTGTATGTCCAGTACCAAAGCAGTAGCAAGAACTGAGTAGGTGGTGAGTTGTGGTTTATTAAATAAATGAACACATGAATATTTTCAGATGTTCACTTGAACCCTGGCTGTGTTATGTAAGTTGCTATGTTGCCTGAGTAAGTAAAGTGCACCTTTCTGTATATCAGTTTCTATACCCATAAAATGGATACAAATATCCTTCTTCCTATCCACCTCTCAGGACTGTTTTGAACTTTAATATACACGAAGATTCTTTTTATATACCAAAGTTCAATATGATTGTAAGACTTTTTTTTAAAATATATTTTATTGATTTTTTATAGAGAGGAAGGAAGAGGGATAGATAGTCAGAAACATCGATGAGAGAGAAACATCGATCAGCTGCCTCTTGCACACCTCCTACTGGGGATGTGCCCGCAACCAAGTTACATGCCCTTGACCGGAATCGAACCTGGGACCTTTCAGTCCGCAGGCTGACGCTCTGTCCACTGAGCCAAACCGGTTTTGGCAAGACATTTTTTTTTAATTCCCCTTCTCCTTATTTTCATATAAACAGGAAATACCCAGGTTGCTTACTTCCCTTTTAAGAAGTGATTATTGCTTGAACACTTTACATTTTAGGAACTCTGTTGAAAGAACTGATTTTCTGAGCCACCTGCGGGTAGATGGAAATAGCTGAGTTTTCTGTACAGGTTTATAATAAGGGGGCTTTGTCTATAACGTGTGTATCTCTCCTTTCCCCCAAGAAGCAAATACTTTAGATTCAATGTTCTCTGCTGCTGAGTCAGTGACCAAGAGAGACTTTTGGTGACTTGATTTCCATAAATTGCCTCAGGGTAGGTTTTAGGACACAGATTGCTAAGGGATATGCTGGGTTTCTCGATTCTTTCCTTAAATGTAACAATGATTAAAACAGCAGGAATAGACAGACTCTGGACACCGCCCCTGCAGACAATGATTAATTAAGCCTGATAATAACTTGAAATGTACATGGTGCCATCCAGTAAGAGAAACACCGAGGGCAAATGGGGAAAAATTGCATCTTGTATTTTATGAGGAGCAGGCTTCCCTCTAATTCCTCCCTTTGCTCTCATTTCCTTGGAATTGCCAGGCTTTGTAGGATGAACAAGTTCTGAACCAACTTTCATTGTTACTTATGAACACATATGAAAGGCAATTTGAGCTCACGAGTTCCTTCTTTGCTTAAATTAATAATTTCTTATTCTATGTGGTAGTGTTGCCAGATATTGTGTGTGTGTTTTTTTCTGTAGCTTTTGCATTTTGCGGTTGTTCCTACTCTTTTTACGAGACATTTCTTACAAATCTAGGCTCTCCTACTTTTCCTGTGCAACCTTTTCAGAGGCTTGGCTGGGAGTGCTTTCCCTAGAGATGGATCTTGAGTGTGTAACTTCAAGGAATGATACAGTCAGTTCTGATCGAGCATGCAGGGTGGATGAGGTGGCTACCAATATCCTGAAGTCATGATGCATCTGTTAGAAATAGTTTGTTGTAAGAGAAGGAAACACAGTTGAAACTGACATTAGCTTTGAAAGGATATTGACTGGTTCACATATCTAGAAAATCCACTGAAACATAAACTTCAGCCAGGACTCTCCCCAGGGACTTGTGTTATTATCAAGGTGCTGCTCTCTTTCCCTCCATCTCTTCTAAAAGTGTTCTTACAAATAATATGCAAGGTGACTCCAGATGCCTCTGACTCACATCTTATCAGGTGAGTAGAAAAAGGCGAGCTTTCTCAGTAAATACTGCCAAGAACTCCCACACAGGACTTGCTTGCATAGGCTAGCTCATACATCTACTCCTGAGCCAATTAGGGGCATGACATATTGTGATTGGCCAAACCTGGGTTTTGTGCTTATTCCTAAGGTGTTTTTCTCTACTCCAAGAGTAGAGGACAAATTCCCTGCTGGAAGTAGAGGTAACAGAGACTAGGGTGAATGCTAAATTGATAACAATTAACAGGTGTTGTTAACATATGGTCACAGCAAAATATGGTGCAAACACATGTGGTAATTATACCCAATATTTAAAAACACATTTACAGGTCTTTAGTCAGGCATCTTCCAAAATAATATTTTAAGAAAAGAAAACATCAGGTAAATATATTACAGAGAGTTTGGCAAAAGAGTGAGGTGAGGTTTCACGTCCACATTTTAGAATGGGATCCAAATGAGGCAGAAATTCAGTCCCTGCTGTACTCACATTCTCTCTCTCAATTCCCTTTCCCAATGCCTCCACACCTAAAGCCACTACTCCCTGGTATTATTATCTATAGCTACATAATTTTTCCCACTGTTGTCCCTCTGAAAAGACCATTAGCAGAGGATGGATTGGCTGAATTAATGTTCCTGCACTCCACGTTTTTGTCATTTTCCAGCAAGCTAGCTTAGGCACAGGTGTAAGAGAGAAAGTAGACTGTGCCATGCATCTTGAGGCCTACTCTCAGGACTACCTCATCTTCACTTTGTCATGTCTTACTGGCTAAAGCAAGCCGCAAGCCCAACCCTGATACAAGAGACAAAGACATACAATCTCTATATATGAAAGCTTAAGTGACCATTACGACCAAATGACCAGAACGACTGGAACGACCAGTTGACCAGTTGCTATGACATGCACTGACCACCAGAAGGCAGACGCTCAATGCAGGAGTTGCTCCCTGGTGGTCAGTGCGCTCCCACAGCCAACCTCCCATGGCTCCTCCCCCCAGGCCCAATCTCCCATGGTCCTCCCCCCCCCCCCCACTGGCTGCCCCCCCCCCCAATAGGCCTCTCTCGCCAGCCAGGCCGAGTGACCCCATCCGTGCACGAATTTGTGCTCCGGGCCTTTAGTCAAACTATATTATGGGAGAAAATTCAAGGTCTTGTTGAAAGGGTGAGGCTACATAGAAGGATAGAGAATGACCACAAGTTTACCAAAATAGATGCCTTTATCATGCAGTTTCTTCAAGATAGCTTCTGCCAATAAGCCAGTTTTTATTATTTATTAAAAGTGAATTATTGAAGGGACTTTGGGTTTAAGGTTCCACGTTGTTATATGCAGGGGTCCTCAAACTTTTTAAACAGGGGGCCAGTTCACTGTCCCTCAGACCGTTGGAGGGCTGGACTATAGTTTAAAAAAAAAACTATGAACAAATTCCTATGCGCACTGCAGGCCCGGGACGAGTCGGCTGCTAAGCAGGACAGGCAGTGGCACCCGGCGGGCCGGATAAATGTCCTCAGTGGGCCGCATGTGGCCCGTGGGCCATAGTTTGAGGACCCCTGTAATCAGTGAGCTGAACAGAGGACGCCTTAGTAAGCCAAATTTGGAGTCTTTATTATGCCGGCGGTCTCAGAAGAGTAGCCTCCAGAGTCTGAGCCCTGCAACATGGAGGAAGCTTTCCCTTTATATGCCCCCCCCCCCCCAGTTCCTTTGTCTCCTAAATATGGGGTTTCCAGACCTTTTGCAGGTTTTTCAAAGAGCCCTATGTGTGCTTAGCAGATATCTTGCAGGAAGCTTATAGCCTTGAGCTTGCAGGAAGCTTGTAGCCTTGAGCACAGCACAATTCAGATAACCAAAAGACACCTGGCATGGGAGTAACCAGGGATGGACCAGACTGACCAACTCCTATGTCAGCAGAGTGGCTTGCAAGGTCAGATAATTGAGCTTATTTTCCCTATTATTTGAGCAAGCGTGTTTACAGAAGCCAAGAATAGCAGAGTTGATTTACAGAACAAAGGACCATCTATGCTTAGTGGAAAATTTCAAACAGCAGTTTTTTCAACATAGAGGTTACAGGAACAAGATGGAGTGCCTATGGTTCAACATGTAAGGAGCTTGGGAGTCACCACTTTGCCTTAATAAGAGGTAAAAAGCTGAACAGACTTAAAAATTGATGTCTCATTTTGTATCCATAAGAGCGGGGAGGGTTAGGGCAGCGCACTGCTCCCAAGATTGGGAAGACAGGGAGTCGCAGTTGACCAGAGCACAGTCACAAGCAGAAGTCACCATGGGATCCTGTGCTGGGGTAGGACAACCAGAATGATGATTGATGAATTGCTGGAAGCTCTGTGTGGACAACTCTGAGAGTTAAAAACTCCAGGGGGACACAGTTGTAGGAGAGCCCCCACAATACTGTGTGATACTCCAGGAGCTCAACCACAGCCCCACAGTAAATAGCTGAGAAATATTCCTTTATGCTTTTGACGGGAAGGGGGGAAAGAAGCATTTAACAAGGCATGCTTTTAGGGAAACTAAGTCAATTAGCACTTAACCCGCTGGAGTATTAGCGTGTCACTCACCTGGGGATGTGAAATACCCAACTTTAGCCTACTCTCAACATCTTTTCCCAAATAAGGGGGAGAAAAAAAACTGAGAAACACTTGTAAGGTTTACAGCCCAGATGTTAGGTCCACTAACGACTGAGACCTGCCTGGCTGGTGTGGCTCAGTGGTTGAGATTCGACCTAAGAACAAGGAGGTCATGATTCGATTCCTGGTCAGAGCACATGCCTGGGTTGAGGGCTCAATTTCCAGTGTGGGGTGTGCAGGAGGCAGTCGATCAATGATTCTCTCATCATTTATGTTTCTATTCTCTCCCTCCCTCTCCCTTCCTCTCTGCAATAAATAAAAATATATTTTAAAAAAGAAAGACTGAGACCTGATAGTAAGATATGAACACTTTCCCTCTCCCCATAGCTTATTATTGCATTACTGAAGACATGTTGATAGCAGTTTCTTTTACAAGAAAAGTTAAAGTGCATACAAAAAGGCAAAACAAACTAACATAAAGACAATTTGAAGAGACAGAGCAAGCATTAGTGCCAGACATGGCAGGAATGCTGGAATTACCAGGCAAGGAATTTAAAACAACTATGATTAATATGCTAATGTCTCTAATAGATAAAGTAGACAACGTTGAATAGATGGACAATTCAAGCAAAGAGATGGACATCCTAAGAAGAAAATGAAAAGAAATACTAGAAATTAAAAAAATAAAGCAACAGACATGAAGAATGCCTTAGATCTCTTATTAGTAAGCTGGACATGACTGAGTAAAGAAACTGAACTACAGATTATAGTAATATAATTCTCAACAACAGAAAAGCAAAGAGAAAAAGACTGAGAGAAGCCAGGACAGAATATCTAATGACTATGTACAACCACAAAAGGTGTAACATAGGCATAATGGGAACATCAGAAGGAAGAGAAAAAGAAAGAGAAGAAATATTTGAAACAATAATGACTGAGAATTTACCCCAGTAAGGGTCAGACGCCAAACCACAGATTCAGGAAACTCAGAGAACACTAAGCAGGATAAATGAAAAACAAAACAAAACAAATCAACTATGCCTAGGTATGTCATTTTCAAACTACAGAAAATCAAAGATTTAAAAGGAAAAAAAATTCTGAAAGAAGCCAGAGTCGGGAGTGGGGGGGTGGGTGGGGTGGGGAGGAGATACACCTCACCTATAGAAGAACAAAACCAATAATTACATTTAACACCTTCTCAGAAACAATGGAAGCAAAAGGACTATGGAGTAAAATAATTAAATGTTGGGAGAAAATGCTACCAAATTAGAATTCTGTATCCTGCAAAATTATCTTTCAGAAGTGGGGGAGAAATAAAAACTTTCTCAAACAAAAATTTAGTGAATTTGTTGCCAGTGGGCTTGCCTTGCAAGAAATGTTAAAAAAAATTCTTCAGAGAGAAATAAAATATTATAGGTCAGAATCTCGGATCCACATAAAGAAAGAAAGCATTAACCAAAGAATAAGTGAAGGTTAAAAAAATATCTTCTATTGTTTTATTTATATTTACTTATTTATATTAAATATTTAAAAATTGATTTCAGAGAGAGGAAGGGAGTGGGAGAGAGAGAGAAACAGAAGCATCAATGATGAGAGAGAATCATCGATCGGCTGCCTCCTACATGCCCCCTATGAGGGACCTAGCCCACAATACAGGCATGTGCCCTGACTGGGAATTGAACTATGACCTTCTGGTTCATGGGTTGATGCTCAACCACTGAGCCACGCAGGCTGGCTATTGTTTTATTTTTAGTCACTCTAACAGAAAAAAGCTTTAAAAATTATTCTATTATCTATACCTAGGTATATATCATATATTTATATATGCTTATGTAAGTCAAGTGAATAACTGCAACAATATAAAAGAGGAAGAAAGTAGGATTATTTTATTATAAGGTTTTCACACTACCCATGAACTGGTATAGTGTTATTTGATTGTGAACTTGTATTTGTAGTGAATGTATATTGCAAACTTTAAGGCATCCACTTTAAAAAGTTTAATAAATTAAATATAACTGATATGCCAAGAAAAGAGAAAAAATGGAGTCATGTCAATTAAAATTTACAAAAGGCAGAAAAGTAGTGGGGAAATAAAAGTAGAAACAAACAGCAAAGTAGCAAGAAGAAAATAGTGATGAATATGGTAGATATTAATCCAAGCATATAAACAATCTCTTTAAAAGCCAATGCTCTAAATGCATTAGTTAAAAGAGATTGTCAGAGTGGATTAAAAGGCATTACCCAACTATATTCGGTGTAAAAAGAACCCACTTCAAATATAAAGACAGATGTGGATTAAAAGTAAATGGGTATAGAAAAACATGCCATACTAACACTAATCAAAAGAACGCATGGAGGAATCTTACATACACGTTACCAGTCTGAGAAGGCTATGTACTGATGATTCCAATTACATGAGGTTCTGGAAAAGGCACAACTATGGAGACAGGAAAAAGATCAGAGCTGGGAATGTGGGGAAATAAGTAGGCAGAGCACAGGGGATTGTTAAGGCAGTGGCAAAACTGTGTGATACTATAATGATGGATATATGTCTCTATACATTTTAGAAACACATAGGATATACTACACTCAGAGCAAAACCTAAGGTAAATTATGAACTTTGTATAATTGTGATGTTTCAATATAGGTTTATGCTTAGTAAAACATGTATAATTCTGGTGAGTGATGTTGATAATGGGGGAAGCTATCTATGTATGGGGGCAGGGAATATATGGAAAATCTCTGTGTCGTCCTCTCGAGCTTGTTGTAAACCTAAAACTGCTCTAACAAAAAGTCTTTATTTTTTTAAAGTACATTATTGCATCTGTGGTTTTACCACAGTCACAATAAAAATAAGGTGCTGAAACCGGTTTGGCTCAGTGGATAGAGCGTCGGCCTGCGGACTGAAGGGTCCCAGGTTCGATTCTGGTCAAAGGCACGTACCTTGGTTGCGGGCACATCCCCAGTAGGGGGTGTGCAGGAGGCAGCTGATCGATGTTTCTGGCTCTCTATCCCTCTCCTCTCTCTTCCTCTCTGTAAAAAATTAATAAAATATATTTAAAAAAATAAGGGTTGGAAAAAAAACTAGATATTCAAGATTGAACTCTTTTAATTTTTCCATAAAATAATGCCTTAAGGG
This sequence comes from Plecotus auritus, assembly GCF_963455305.1. Lineage (NCBI taxonomy): Eukaryota > Metazoa > Chordata > Mammalia > Chiroptera > Vespertilionidae > Plecotus > Plecotus auritus. The sequence goes on from NC_137783.1 coordinate 141,657,828, forward strand.
AAGGAATCAATTATTCAGAATTATTCAGTTATAAGCCATTGATTTTCAATGGCTTGTTTTATTGAATCACTTCAAGTATTTATAAAATTGTTATTGTTGTTAAAGTTTAATCCTTTCTTCAATTTGATTTCTTTGTGAAAACCTACTTGTAATCTATCACAAGTCAATATTTTTTCCCAATGTTCTTTCACTCCACTACCATGGGGAAACGATAACTAATTCAATGCAGCTACTTATCATTTCAGTGCCCATCCATTTCTGGCTGACCAAACATTGCTGGGAAAAATACCAAAATCATGCGGATAGGTACCCCTGGGAAATCCTGGCCTCCGACCTCTGCACCATCAGTGCTGGGAGGTGATCCTTCTAGGTTTACTTAATCACCCATTCAGCAGTGTTTCCCAAGTGCCTACTCTCTGACAAGCTCTCAGCTAGAATGCTATTAGAAATACAGAAGTTCACAACAATATTATAGTCTTTCATTTCATAGAGATTGTCAGCTAGGGTATTAGATGAGAAAGATGGAAAACAAACAATGGCACAGGTATATGTAATGTAACAAAGGTGACACATATTGTGTAGGAATGGTAGAAGATGATATGATAACTTGTAAATAGAGATTTATCATACGTATGAAAATTAGGGAAGATTGTTTCCATTTTCCATAGTGGTTCTCTCAAACCTCTTCCTATAATTCTCATGATCTCCCTGAGACTTTACACTTTACAGAGAAAATATAAAACACAAGAAGGAAACTATTAACTATCTACTACAAAATCCAGAAACTTGTGTTAGGTATATTCTCTTATCTTCTAATACTGAAAATAATATGTCCTTTTTAGATCTAAAAATAATTTTGTCCAATTTTCCCACCCATCTCACAATATTTCTTAGGATATTTATTTTCTTCCAGTTTTAAAAATTAAGTTTAATTAACACACGATAAATTGAACATTTACAGAGTAGAGTCTAATGTTTGATCTGTGAGGTCTTCACCACAATCAAGATGGAAAACATATCTATCACCCTCGATCATTTCCTTGAACTCCTTTGTAAACTCTCCTTTCCTCCTCTCCTGGGATTACACCTCCTCTGCATTGATGTCCCCATGTACCTTTTATTCAGTTTTTTTTCTTTAATTTTTTTATTGTTTAAAGTATTACAATAATAGTACATATGTCTCCTTTTTTCCCCCCATTGACGTCCCCCTGGCCTCCCCTACCCCCCAGTACATGCCTTTACCTGCCCTCCACCCCCCGCAGTGTCTTGTATCTATTGGTTATGCTTATATGCATGCGTACAAGTCCTTCAGTTGATTTCTTAAAGCCCCCCACCTCCAACCTCCCCTGCCTTCCCACTGTAGTTTGATAGTCTGTTCAATGCTTCTTTGCCTCTGTATCTATTTTTTCCCCATTTCTTTCCTTTAAAAAATCTTGCCTCTGTAGACTAGAAATAAACATATAATAACAAAAAATGTTTAAGTCCCAATTTCAATGTCCAACAGTTCTGAGTCCCCGTTTCAATGTCAAACAGTTCCTTATGAGTACATGTCAGCAATGATATCTGGATAGTGGGCACATAGTGGCAATGCAGGTCCGACCCTCTCTGGTTTGGTCCTAGGCAACCTGCTGCATCGCACAGCTGCTGACTGCTAGCATGGCAAGGGGTCATCAGCATCTTCCATCTCTGGACTGTTTCTCCTCTTGTCTTCATGGTTGGAGCAGACCTGTCAATTCCTCTCTGTTGCAGGAATCCACATGGTCTTGGAGTTGTTTTCTGAAAATATACAAACATATTCTCGACCAAAAGTTAATAAAGGAATCTTTTCTATATAATTGATTTGGGATCCTTTTTATTTTTGCCCAAACGATTTTCCTTTGTCTTATTTAGACACCATGTGTGTTTTTAATGGGTGTCTTGCTGTTAGCATTACAAATGAAAATTAATTTTGTAAAGTAAAAATTTTCTAGATGTAATTTACTTATAGGATATTTTTCCTTACATGATATTACCCTACTACCCCCCCTTTTTTGATTAATGGAGGCTTTTGTAAATTTTATAATGCAGTTTTGATAACTTTAAATTTTAATTTTTTGTACAAAAATATGACTGCTTTAGGTTCTTTGCATGTTCAGGAATTTTACCATGAGATGAACTACCAATAGAAATTTTAGTTACTACTTTAGGAACAGCTTTTTGTCCAGTACAATTAAATTTTCTTAAATATTCACTTATTTTAATTAGCCTATTTAAATTAATCTGAAAACTTGTTTATTATTTTACTGTCAAATTTAATACTCTACCAACAATCTTAGTTTACCCTTTAAATATTAGTGGAAAGGATTATTTGCATTCTTGAGTAGGCCCTGAGCATTCCTGGTGCTAGGCTGGATTTAGATATAGGGCAGCTGCTGTCGGCCAAGTCTCTGTCTGTTACCTGGGTCCCAATCTGAGCTGGGCCAAGTCACTGTCTGTCACCTGTGTCCCGATCTGAGCTGGGCATGGGAAGCAAAGCAGCCATGGGGGCAGGAGACCTCCCTCAGATGGGGTGAGGGTTCAGGCCCCTGCAAGGTTGGGGGGGGTGAGGGTCTGTGCCCCACCGCTGTTGACCCCCAAGTTCTCTCCTGATGGCCCCTCTGTGACTGTGCCTGTCTTAGGTTGTTCCTTCCCTGAGGAATCTTACCGGTCTCTGGCTAACCAGTCATCCTCCGGGGCCAAGCAGGGTGATGTGAGGTTCAGTTCTGTCTCCTTGGTAGCCTATGCCCCCGTGGCCTCCACACCCAGCACCTGCCTTGGGATCCCCTGGCCTGCTAGCGGGGCCCCAGCACTGATCACATATCTCGGGGAACTCAGTTTTTTACAATGATAATATTGTGCAATCTATGGTACAATATCGCAACCAAGACCTTGATATTAATATAGTCAAGAAGCAGAACACATTCATTCACCACAAAGATCCCTAATATTGTCCTTTTATAGCTGCACCCACATTTTCACATACCCATTTACTCCTCAACTCCTGGCAAACACTAGCTGTTTGCATTTCTAGAAGGTTCACATTCCAAGAATTTTAAAATGGAATTATATACTATGCATCTCTGGGATTGGCTTTTTTTTTTACTTAGTATAATTCTCTGGAGATTCACTCACATTGTTGCAGGTATCAATCATTTCTTCATTTCATTGTTGACTGATATTTTATGGTTTGGCTGTATTGCAGTTTATCCATTCACCCATTGAAGGTCACACCCATTGGGCTATTACAAACAGATCTGTTATGAACACTCATGTACAGGACTTCTTGTGAACATAATTTTCATCTCTGTGGGATAAATGCCCAGGAGCAAAATTAGTGGTTGTACTGTAGTTGGTTTTTCAGTTTTTAAAGAATCAAGATATCCTCATATGTTTAAAACAGAAGAGAAGGGAAGAGGTTTTTGAGAGTTAGAGGATGCTTACCATAATAATGCTGGTGGAAAAATACTTTCTCAAATTTTTGTGCTATTTAAAATATATTGTTTATAAATGAGACACAATTTAAGTTTAATATTTATTAATAACATTTAGCATCATTTTCTTGTGTCTAGCCAATCAATGAAATAATAAATTAATCTTGATTTGTAACGTTTGCCATCCCCAAGGTGTAAATACTCCTGCTGTCACCTTTGTCAGTAGCGGACCATTATCTAGTATTTCCATTATACAGATACAGTAAACGTAACATCAAGAGCATAGGCAATAGGAAAATACAATAAGATAATTAGGAAGTGATCGAATATTTGTTGCCTTTATTTAGCTGGAAGTTTATATAATGTAAGTTTTAATATTGGCTAAAATGATCAGGCCATGATTTAAAAATATTATAATGTTTGTTTTTTATTACAATACATATTCACTGTTGAAAAATTTGGAAATACAAAGAGGAATATAAAAATAACCAATAATTTGAACATCTCTAAAACAATAATTTCTAAAGTACATTGGAATTTTATTCTATGCCTAGTTTTAGTTCCAGAGAACTAAATAATAACTTGATCTTTCATCATTTCTTCCTTAGTCTAAAAGTCTATTCCCCACGTATTTCCTTCCAATAGAACATAGATTAAATTTGCAGCAGCAACTTGCCTGTCTCTAGATGTTGGAGTATTTGGTGTAAATGAGTTATGACGATTCTGTCTCCACCTTCCCAGTCTCCGTCTGTGACGAGATGGCCAAATGACCCAATGAATCAAGTGGGTAGGGAGGGAGATGTTATTTTGGGAAAGCTTTTACTTTCCTGCTAAAAGTGGATAGATGTGCAAAATAAATTCAGTTTCTCCATTTTCCTTCCTTAACCTATTCTAGGTGTCTGGAATTGGCCCAGACACCTAGTATAGGTAGGGTGACTAATACAAAGGCAAAGGGAGTTTCAGAAATGCCAACCTTGAACAGCTCTGATCTACAGAATTGGAATCAGAAGCATCCCACATCCAGAATTCTTCTTATGAGAAAAAACAAATCTGATGTTGAAACCACTATTAATAAGATATTCCTACCTCCCTGTCCTTTATCGTCTAAATTCCAGTCACACTGAGCTCCGCCCTTTTATGCCTCCCTGCTTTTGCCGTCATGGACTCTTTGACTAGGCTGTCCTTTTTCTCCTCTATTTATCTGGCTTTCAGAATAAGGAAAAGTATAATTTTCTGTGTAACTATTTTAACTCTTCATTCAATGCTTTGTCACTGTAGGATTGAAAATGCTCTCTCTTTGATCCTCATTGTACCTTGCATATTTCTCTATTACAGTTCCTATTGAACCCATGTGTTTGTGTGTCTGCATCTCTCTGAACTTCCTTTAGTGCAGTGTTTGTCAAATTATTATTATCCTCCTAAGAAGACTTTTTGGACATTTTTTTTTCTCCTAATTTCCCCTCACCCCCATGATATTTTAATATACATTCTATTATCTGTTTATTTACTGTATGTATACCTATGCTTTATATATAAAAAGAGCAAGATTTTCCACCCCAGCAAGAACCAGTTTTTGTCCCACTGGGGTCAGTGTTACCCCTCTTGAGAATATATCTTACAGCATAATACTAGATCTTACTAGGCATTTTGTAGACATTTGTTGAACTAATTAATTTATCTTGACTTTTAGGAACTTAAATGCTCTCTCTGCATGGGACAAACTGATGAAAACATAAGAAACCTTTCTAATTCATTTTTGTAGCCTGTTCCTGAGCTCCACTCCTCCCTCTCATATGTTGGAGATGCTCTTTCCATTGGGATTCTCTGTGTTGAGAATTGTGGGTAGCCAGACTCCAAATGCCTAAAGCAAAAAATATATTAATGTGATAAGAAAGATTGGGAATAATTTCACTGCAGACACAGCTTGATCCAGCACCCTATTCTCTCATTCTTTCAGGTTCTATATATTCTTTAACTTTATTTGACTTACTAGTGGCCCGGAGCATGAATTCATGCATGGGTGGGGTCCCTCAGCCTGGCCAGTGATCGGGGCTGATTGGGATCTGCCAGCCTGGGGGAGGAACCATGGGAGGTTGGCTGGCAGGAGGTTGGCTGTGGGAGTGCACTGACCACCAGCGGGCAGTTCCTGCCTTGAGCGTCTGCCCCTGGTGCCCAGTATGTGTCATAGCAACTGGTTGGCCAGTCGTTTGGTCGACCAGTCCTAAGGGTCACTTAGGCTTTCATATATATAGATTCTCAGACTTGCCCTTCCTGTAAAATGGCTATAAAATGGCTTCTACTGGGTCCACTAGGCTATATCATTCTAGATTTCTCTTCAAGATGCAAGGGTAGGGGGCTCCATTCTGCCAGGGAAAATTATATTGCACTTCATTTTATTTCTTGGAGCATGTTCTGATCCCTGGACAAATCCCCATAGCCTGGGCATACAAGACAGCCTGGGTGTCTTTATCACTATATTCTATATAGGATTAGGATTGCAAAGAACTGATGAGTGATAAGAACAGACAACTGAGTAAAAATGAAAAAGAAAAAGAAAAGAAAGAAGAAAAACTTCAGAGGCACTGGCATGAAACAGTACCCAAAGGGGATTATTTATTTATTTATTTATTTATTTATTTATTTTTTTCAGGTATACAAAATAATGATTTAATATTTGTGTATATTGCAAAACAATCAGCACAATAAGCCTAGTTAACATTTGTCACTGTATGTAGTTACAAAAATGTTTTCTCTTGTAATGAGAACTTTTTTTTTACCTTTTATTTTTTATTTTTTTTATTTTTTTAAAAATAAATCTTTATTCAGATTATTACAATTGTTTCTCCTTTTTCCCCCCATACCTCCCCTCCACCTGGTTCCCACCCCACCTTCTGCCCTTACCTCCCCCCCACTTTCCTCATCCATAGGTGTATGATTTTTGTCCAGTCTCTTCCTGAACCCCCCATACCCCTTTCCCCCTGAGAATTATCAGTCCACTCCCTTTCTATGCCCCTGATTCTATTATATTCACCAGATTATTCTGTTCCTCAGGTTTTTAATTCACTTGATTTTTAGGTTCACTTGTTTATAGATATGTATTTGTTGTTCATAATTTTTCTCTTTACTTTTTTCTTCTTCCTCTTCTTTAAGAATACCTTTCAGCATTTCATATAATACTGGTTTGGTGGTGATGAACTCCTTTAGCTTTTTCTTATCTGTGAAGCTCTTTATCTGCCCTTCAATTCTGAATGATAGCTTTGCTGGGTAGAGTAATCTTGGTTGTAGGTTCTTGCTATTCATCACATTGAAAATTTCTTGCCACTCCCATCTGGCCTGCATAGTTTCTGTTGAGAAATCAGCTGACAGTCGTATGGGTGCTCCCTTGTAGGTAATTAACTGTTTTTCTCTTGCTGCTTTTAATCCAAAGGGGATTTTTTAAATCGGGCTGGGTTATGGGCTGAATTTTATCCCCCACAAATTCAGATGTTAGGTCCTAACTCCCAGTACCTCAGAATATGACTGCACATGGAGGCAGAACCTTTAAAGAGATCACTAAGGTAAAACGAAGTCATATGGATGGACCCTAATTCTATGTGACTGGTGTCCTCATGAGAAGAGGAGATTAGGCCACAAACACAGGCAGAGAAAAGATCATGTGAGGACACAGGGAGAAGAGATCATCTACAAAGCAAGGGAATAAGACTTAGAAGAAACCAAACCTGCTAACACCTTGGCCTCAGACTTCTAGCCTCCAGAACTGTGAGGAAATAAAATTTTGTCTGATAAGCCCCATCTGTCTGGAACTTTGTTATCGCTCTGGCAGCCCCAGCACACTCATACAGCTGAGAACCTTCAGAGAGGCGGATGGCATGCTCACTGGCGGCAACCTAATTTTGCTCTGTAGTATCTGTGAAATGAAGAGACATTAACAGTGGTTCAGAGGAGCTCTTGGCTAAGGGAGATTATTGTACGGGGGCATGTTCTCCATTTTTGCTCTGAGGTATTCTCACTGCAAAGATCAATTGACATTTAAGGCCTTTTCTGAAGTGAATTGTTATGATGAATTTTGACACCTCAATCCATTTAAATCAGGTCCCTTAAATGCTGCCAGAATAGGTTATTTTTGGTCAGCTTTTTCTTTTAGGATCCCCCAAGGGTGGCATCTCGTGCTCTGAAGGGTAGGTACAACTGTCAAGGTTAAGGGCAAGGCCAATAGTCCAATGGCTGAGGAGGGATGACAGGATTCTGCCTTCCTTAAAACTCAGAGTAGAGGCAGAATGTAGAGTCTCTTCAACATGCTGGAAATGGTCTTTTATGCAGGCTTTCTTGTGTGTCTTTGAAATGTATTTGTATTTTTTGAATGTGGCTTTCCTCTGGGCATTGTGACTGGTGGTCAAACGCTCTGCCTTTGGCATAAAATAGACCTTGGTTTATGACCTCATTTGACACTAGTCAGTAAGGCCGCTGGTTAAGAAAGTTGTTTGAACTCTGTATTCCTCTTTATTTGTCTCTAAAATTGAGATCCTAACAGGAGCTTTTCTTAGGATTAAATGTATACAGCATAATACTGGGTATAGATAAAGGGTGCTATGATGCTAGGTGCTTTATTAGTATTAAATAGTAATTAATAAAAGTAGCATAGAATATCATCGATCGTTTTAAACATATTGGTGAAATAAAATTACATTTTTAAGTATAGCAAGCACCATTTAAGGAGAAGGATGATCATAAAGCCTGTATTTATAGCCTGCAGAACCCTAAGCTCTCCTAAGTGTAACACAGTCAGCTATTGCAGTGGTCGGCAAACTCATTAGTCAACAAAGCCAAATATCAACAGCACAACGATTGAAATTTCTTTTGAGAGCCGACAACCGACTTCTGCGCACGGGCCACGAAGTTTCAATCTCACTGTATGTGCGCGCCCGCATGTGGTATTTTGTGGAAGAGCCACACTCAAGGGGCCAAAGAGCCACATGTGGCTCACAAGCTGCAGTTTGCCGACCACTGAGCTATTGTTATTTCAAAAACAGAGCTCAATGATGCTAAAAAGACCCATGATTGACATATCTTTGGTTGGTTTGCATTTGTTTGCTCTCTATATTAGGAGCTGTTCATGTTTTTCCTGAATACCAGTTTCTTAATTAATTTCTCTGAAATTCTGGAAGGATTTTCTGTGGGTTCTCTGACCTATCCTAGCACCCCTTTTAATCCCTTCTCTTCTGGAGTCTTGTGGTGTAGGTTTTAGCTTCCTTCCCACCAATTTTCAGGGCTGGAGCAACATGCTGCTGCAATTTCCAGCTATTTCTTTGTTTTTTCAAAGCTCACAGGGAAACCCAATTTAATTTCATTGTCTTTTGGTCTTGAATAATAAATAAAAGCAAGATAATAAATTGACTCTAGTAACTGTAGTCTAAGTAGGCAAAACTTTGGGGGATATATAAAAGATCATTTACTTGGATGAATTTGTCTAATGTTTCTCAGTGTCATGAATATTTTATGTCAGCAATTTCAAATTAAGGCTTTTTACATATTTTGCATAGCAATTTTAACTAAAGAGCTGTGGCATGACATGGACATGTAAAGAGATGTATTTGTATTTCTTAAATATTCTATATATCTATGCCCTGACTTCGAAAAATGAGCATAATGTGTTTTTCATGAGTCTTTGAGAATTCAATGTGAAAATTTAAGGTGGAATATTATCAAGTTTTGATCCAATACATACCATTGCTGATAAGCAGTTTCTTACATATAAAAATGAATATCTGGGATATCGTGTTATACAGGAGGGAACTTGAACTAGGAAGTAGAAGGAACTCAATCCCAGTTGGCTACCCTCTATAGATGAGTATATGACCAATCTTTTGCTTTTCTAGGTCTCAGTCTTCTCATCTATATAAAACACGCCTGGGGAATAAATGGCGTTCTAGATCATATGCAAGGCTGTTTCTCCTCTACTGTTCCAAGATTCTGTCTTCGGATTGTAGTGAACGTGTTGATGTGCAATGACAGGCCATGTGGCTGGTAGGTAGGTAGTGGGAGAATGAAGGCATGAAGGCATTAGAATTAGATGCATAAGTTAGTATGGCCATGCAGAAAGCACATCAGTGTTTGAGTGTGGGGCGCGTGTACAGTGTTTGGACAGGTTCAAGCCTTGGACTGATGAGAGGGCACAGTCCTCTCATGGCCACATGCAAGTCCCAGCTTGGAGGGCAGAGCCCTCCCCGCACAATTACAACAGCTATAGTTGTAAGCTCCACGTGCCTAAGTGATATAGGCTGCAAGTAAACAAAGCTTGATCAGGTGCATGTAATTGAGTAGGATCAAAAATCACAAGAATGCTGTAAACATCTTGACCACGCCCTCACTTTGCCTCGTGGCATCTGTTATAAAATAAAGACGGGCTTGTAGTCCGTGGCACTGTCTCTCAGGAAGCAGCATCCCACCTAGATCCAGCTCTCATTCTCTTGTCTGTCTTTTCTAAGCCTTTCAGCCGCCCCCTCTCAGGGTCACTGAACCTGGCTGAGCTGGCGCGGCACATAAGGCGCCCTGGGGTTGAATATGCCGTGGCCGTGCTGGCTCACCACATTTGAGTTTAGTGTATCTAGGTTGTTTTTCTAGTATGTAGTTTAGGAGGAAATCACTTGATTTCTCCAGCTTTTCTTACCTATGACTGGACCATTTCTAGTGACGCGACTCCACTTATTCCAACCTCAGTAGTCAGGGCATCTCTCAGTAGTTGAGGTAACCAGATCATGTGATGAAGACAGAGACCAAACTGGCTCAAGGTGCACTTGGAGAGACTTCTTGTCCAACGTTGGTCCCCTTTGCTATGCCCTGGGGGATACAGCATGCCAGTTCAGTGAGGGCTCTGGAGCCAGTCTGCCTGAGTTTGAGCTTCAGCTTCATTACTTATGAGCATATGATGGGACTGGACATTTTAGTTAAGCAATCTTTGCCACATCTCCCTCACCTTTAAAGTGGTCATGGTTATAGTATCACCTCCCAGGATTGTCATGAGGAGTAAATGAGTTAAAACATGAAGAGCTTGGAATGATGCCTGAACATCGTAAGTGCTTAATAAATGTCAACTATTACCGTCTATTTCCATATCTGTTCTATGTCCATTTCTAACTTGAGAGCCTACTTGTTAACCCAACGTGGTTCAATATTTCCTTTTTAAAGCTGAGAGTGAACACCATGTAGTGTTGCCTTTCTCCTCTCTATCTCCCTCCTTTTTCCCTCCCATAAATTCCCTCTCTCTTTTTTTTTTTTTTTTTGCCTGAGCCTACTGTGTCTTTTTCTCTCATGGTGAAGAGGTGATGAGAACTTTGTGTCTTTGTTAGGAAGAAACTCCCTCTGTGTAGGATCTGAAACCAGTAGCCACCTAATTTGGTCAGTACTGTGATGTTGCCTTGGACTCTCAAAACATTTCTGCTTGGTGTATAGATTACAGGATACTTTCATGTTCCTATTACCCAAAGAGAGAATAAAATATTTGGAAAAGGCACATGTGCCGTTGTCTTCAGTATTAAACCAGGACACAGTTGTTTCACACCCTTCAGGGTCTCTCCTCTAATCTCTCCCAAGAATTCTGATCCAGGTGAGAAACGAGAAGGGATAAACACAATGAGATAGAGATTGAAAGGGAGACATGGCTAAAGGGTTATCCAGTCTTAGACATGGATAGTTTCCAAGATCATCTGGAGGAAAACGAAAAATAATATTAACTACCCTGACCACATAGCTAATTTCATGTTAATGTGGCAATTCCATTATGCTCATGGCAATCACTAATTTTTCCTGAGGAAGATAAAGGGGTTTGGTCTTGGTTCTCCTGTCATCCCTTCCTTGATGCTACAATACTTTACTCCATCATCTTTTGTAGTATGGCATATAGGACAGATATTATGTAATATTATCTACTCTTATAGATGGTCAAATATATGTCCTATCCATTTCATATGGTTAAATGTCCCTAGTATACTGACATATTTATAAAGATGCTTAATGCAGGTTTATTGACTACTCTACAGGATAAAAATTATGTAAAGGGCTCATATATTTTTAAACTAGATTAAGTACTGATCATTTTCCATTTTTATTTCCTTTTTGTCACACATTCAGAAATCTATGTTTTAGGTGAAATTTTTTTTTGCATTTACACAACAGATATAATAGCTTCCCTGCTTCTGTTTCCTACATAGAAATTTTAAAAGCATTCTAATAATAAACCCTGTGACGGGTTTTGACCATAATGGCTTTTCAAAGCTTCCACACAATGAAACTCCGTTAAGACCAGGCCATCAATAAGACCTCAGTGCTGAAGCAGGGGAAGGTGCTGTATATCTAAACCCATTAAATGAATCATTTATTTTGCTACTCATCTGTCATGTTTTGAAGGTCACATAACAATGCTTATTTCTTACGGCCCATCGGCAAGCTGTAGAATCACAGGCTGAACCAAGTCCTTGAGTCAAACACTTGAGAGGGGTAATTGTATTTCCAGGACTATCCCTGCGGTTATGTTCACTGGGTAAAATCGAACCTCATGCCCTGGGAGGGCACAGCTTGCCTGTGAGGGCAGGAAAAGGATTTCTCCACATTGCTTTTAGCCTCTGCATACTTGTGTCGTATTGAAATATTTTTGGAGTGTGGTCAGCTTTTTTGTGTCCCCAAATGCAGGGCTAGGGAATTTTTATAAGTTGAGGTAGTATGGAGGGGATGTGTCTGAGAAGCAGATGCTCCTGGGTTTGAAATTCCATGTGGCCACTGACATACTGTTCATCATTAGGCAAGTTGCTTGACCTCTCTGATCCTCCTTTTCTTTATGTATAAACTGAGGCTATTGCTGCCTATCTTACAGGATTGCTGTGAAGATTTGCTGATTTAGTGCATGTAAAGTGATTTCTGGGGTGCCTGACATATTGTAGATACTCAGTATATGTTAATAGTCACCATCCCCCTATTCTTTCTCACTGTTGGTGTCACTTAGCGTGAGAATCCTTCCCAGAGCCATGCAGGAGAGCCTGCGGCGATTGCTCTGCACATTCTGTATGTTCTATTTATTTGTTCACTAGTGGCCCGGTGCACGAAATTCGTGCACATTAAAAGGGAATTAGAGGAAATAATTTAATATTGCTATTTGCCCTTTCTCTATAATAGAAGTGTCAGAGATGAAAGAAAATTAGTAAAATGTATATGAAAACCTTCCTCCTGTCAGAGTCTGGGGCGCACCATGGGACTCAGAGTCAAGTCCCCATGCACCCACATGCGCCTTAAAATCGTGTGAGACCCAGACCCGGCCGGCCCCCCGCCATTGGGCTAGATACAGACTGGGCCAGTCCCACCCTTGTCAAGCCCCACCAGGCAGGGGGTGTAGCCTCAGGTCCCCTGGCCTGGTGCCAGGCCGGGGGTGTGCCTTGAGGTCCCCTGTCAAGCCCCACCTGGTGGGGGGCACGGCCTGAGGTCCCCCGGCCTGGTGCTGGGGCGGGGGGAGCAGCCTGAGGTCCCCTAGCCCAGCACCAGGACGGGAAGTGCACTTTGAGGTCCCCTGTCAAGTCCTGCTGGTCAGGGGGCATGGCCTCAGGTCCCCTGGCCTGGTGCCGGGGCAGAGGGCATAGCCTGAGGTCCCCCAGCCTGACGCCAGGGTGGAGGGCACGGCCTGAGGTCCCCTGTCAAGCCCTGCTGGGGTGGGGGGGCGCAGCCTGAGGTTCCCTGTCAAGCCCTGCCAGGTGGGGGGTGCAGCCTGAGGTCCCCTGTCAAGCCCCTCGGGGGTGGGGGAGGGCATAGCCTCAGGTCCCTGCTGATTGCTCGTTAAGGCTCCTTATGGGAACTTGGCCTCAGCTGTGGGTGCAGCCATCTTTGTGACAGAGTGATGATCAATTAGCATATTCCCTCTTTATTAGATAGGATGATTTTGTTAAACTTCATTTATTAACTTATAACTTATATACAGTAAAGTGCACAAGTCTTATGTGTATAGCTCAATGGAATAACATATACCCATGCAACTGCCACCTGGATCAAGGTGTAGAATATTTCCACACTCAGGAGATCCCCTTGTACTATTTTCTAGTTGATTACACCAAGGACCTGCTGCATAATTTGCAGCTCACAGTCCAAAGTGAAAACATGGGGCCCTTTGTTCTAAAAGTATTAAGAATTTCAAGGCGGTGAGAACAGAGCACTAATGTGCATTTCCCTCAGGTGTAATTATTTCACACAAGTTCCTATGGAGCACAGGACCTTTGTGAGTGTGGAGCAGGCATCCTCAAACTACAGTCCACGGGCCACATGCGGCCCGCCGAGGACATTTATCCGGCCCGCCGGGTGCCGCTGTCTGTCCTGCTTAGCAGCCGACTCGTCCCGGGCCCGCAGTGCGCATAGGAATTTGTTCATAGTTGTTTTTTTTTAAACTATAGTCCGGCCCTCCAACCGTCTGAGGGACAGTGAACTGGCCCCCTGTTTTAAAAGTTTGAGGACCCCTGGTGTGGAGCCTTATGAGACACACCCCCGTGAAACCTGCCCCGATTACATTCCCGCCACCTGAGCTAACTACTTCCTATTCCACATTCTGTTGCTGTGCATTGTGTTTGGGAACTTATAGCAATAGAATTACACAATACATACTGATCTGTGACTAGCTTTCTTTTTTTTAATTTCTCAACATAATGTTTGTGGGGGTTCACCCATGATGTTTTAGTGGTTTTTATTTTTCTTGCTGTGTATATTTCACTATAGAAATATGTACCCCAATTTATCTATTATCCTGTTGATGGATATTTTGGTTGTTTCCAGTTTGGGGCTGTTATACGTAAAACTGCTTACTAGTATATGTCTTTCAGTGGACATACATACTCATTTCTCTTAGGCATATACTTAAGAATGAAATTGTTGAGTTATGGGTAAAACACTCCATAGGAACTTGGTGTGAAATAATTACACTTGAGGGAAATGCATATTAAAATAACAATGAGATCCCATTAAACACTCACCAGAATGGCTAAAATTAAAATCTGAAAAGTCCATGTCTTGGGAAGGATTGGAATTCATATAAATTCTAGAGGGAGAATAAATTAAATTGGTTCAATTGTTTTGAAAAGCTTTTGCCTAAGCTAAACATATACATGACTTATGATCCAGCAGGTCCATTCCTGGATGTATTTATTTTCTACCTTCTGAAGGCACTTTGAGGAAAAAAAATATCTAAGATAAATGTCAACCCGATCTTGGCTTTATTCGTGTGCTCAGGGGCCATCTGCAGTGGAAGTCAGTCATATCTAAATCATGCTCATGATCACTGGGCCTTCGGTACAACTGCTTAAAAGCTCCTTTGCATGCCTTCTGTTCCTGACTTCCAGGCAAGAGATGGCCAGGCAAAGGAGGCCTGGTGGGATAGCAAAAGGTTGTCACTAAGAACCATCTTTTATTGCCCATTTTCTTATAGATTGTTAGTGGAGGAAAGATGGAATAAGACACATAGGCACTTGGCGATTTGCCCAGTGAATGTCCGAGTGGACCTCAGAGACTTCCCTGTGAGTCGGGAGTGCATGCTGACCCATGGAATGCATTGAGACAGGTCCCCATCACAAAGGTGACATTTCAGTGCAGCAGGGTCACCCACTTCCTTAGCTCCTTGGTTTCCAAACACTAGCCCACAGACTGTGTCCTGAAGAAATTTTAGAAAAATTACATTCCCTGGCACTATACCTTGGAGATTCTGATCCAGCACATCTGGATTAGGATCTAGAATCCACGTTTTCCAGAAGCTTTTCTGGACTGAACAACCAATCCTGGCCAAGACAGAGCATGTAACAACAACCACCTCTGCCTATGCAGTTGGAGCACAGATACTCAGCTGAGCTTTCACCAACTCCCTCCCCAGATGGCTCTATGATTTTCTTAATATCTATGAAAGTCAAAAATTAAAGTCCTAAGGGTAGACTGATACCACCACTCACCTAACAAGTGTACAACCCATCTCTCTTAATAGGACTTTCTCTTGGATGGGTCTTTCTTGAATAATAAATGCCTCAACTCTCTTTTAAAAAATATTTTTATTGATTTCAGAGAGGAAGGAAGAGGGAAAGAGAGATAGGAACATCAATAATGGGACAGAATCACTGACTGACTGCTCCTGCACACCCCACACTGGGGATCAAGCCCACAACCCAGGCATGTGCCCTTACCGGGAATCAAACCATGACCTCCTGGTTCATAGGTCAATGCTCAACCATTGAGCCACGCTGGCCAGGCTGCCTCAACTTTTCAAATGATCACCTTGTCCTTGACCCTCTCAGGTGTTTTTGACAAAGCCAGCCTTTCTAGCTGAGCCCGATAACAGTTATGACCATCCATTGAGCGTTTACTATTGAACATTTGCTATGGCCTCATCTCTTTACACATATATTATCTCGTTTAATGCTTTTAACAACTCCTGTGAGTTTGATGTTATGATTATGCTTATGTTATAAGTGAGAAAACAAAGACTTAGAACAGTAAGATAATTTTCCTAATTAATGTTCTAAATAGTGGGCAAGCCATAATACTACAAAACTCTCTCAGCCTGGGGCGGGTGTATTTGGGGTTACTAAGGGGAAACCAGGATCTGACCACACGTCTTTTTGTTTTTCTAGATGATGTTTAGTGTCCAGTGCCAGGCTCCTTTGCCTCTTTGCCCAAACACGTTGTCTAGGGCAGTGGTCGGCAAACTCATTAGTCAACAGAGCCAAATATCAACAGTGCAACGATAGAAATTTCTTTTGAGAGCCAAATTTTTTAAACATAAACTTCTTCTAATGCCACTTCTTCAAAATAGACTCACCCAGGCCATGGTATTTTGTGGAAGAGCCACACTCAAGGGGCCAAAGAGCCGCATGTGGCTCGCGAGCCGTAGTTTGCCGACCACGGGTCTAGGAGTAACAACATGTATTGCATTAGAACAAGGCTTTTTATTTTTCATATTATACATGTTTTACTTGGAGAGGAAAGGGATCTTCGCTCTCTGTTGTAGAGCTGATCTGGTTTCTACCAAGCAAATAGAGGGATAGGGATCAGGGGTTGTCTCATAATGAAGCCCTATTGCAGGCTGTTCATAAATTGGATTGCTCTTCTTAGTTATATTTTCCTGATGCCCACAGTAGTTTGACCCAAACGAAGAGATAATTACTCAGGATGTTACAAACATCCCTATCCATTTGATGATCCCTTTATTAAGTGAAACAGGCCCTTTTTTTCTTTTTTGGATACTGCCTGTTAATAGAATAATCTCAAAGCTATTAGCATTTAAAGAGGAATTAGACAAAGATGTCCTGAATTGTCCCTTCTTCTGGCTCTTGGTGCTCATGGGACCCTTGCTTTAGCTAATTAGACCAAAATGAATATTAAGTGCATTGATCTCTATCAAGCACACCTGGGAAGGAGAGTTTTTGTGAAAATCATTTCAGTTGCAGACTTCGGTTGCCTGTACAAAGTATCTGATCCCAAACAATAGGCACTGGGGACATTTCAAAATTCAAACAAAGCAAAACCCCACAAAAGATAAGGAGAAGGGTTCTTACATTTCTTGAAATGCCCTTGCTTAATCCTCAACTACCTGTGTCTTAGCTTTATTTCCATGGGAACCAAGAGGAAAAAAGTATAGCATCACTTCTCCAGACCCTCAGAAAGCTTGTAATAATTGTGCCTCATGGCATTGCATAGGGAGTATCAAGCACCCTGGAAACAGAGAGACCTGGGTTCAGATCCTGACTCAGACCTACTTAACCCATGGGACCTTGGGCAAACAATCTCCTTAAGCCGAAATTTATACACCTTTAATAGGAATTAAATTCTTTCACATATTCCTTATGTCTTAGGAATATGAAATGGACATAGTAAAATCATTGAACAAATATTGGTGATTATTAATAATAAAGATTGGGGTAAGTGTCTTCAGATATGACATCAAAAAACAGCAAGATTCTAAGTCTTACCAGTTAAATTTCAAAATTGCCAGAGGTGAGAGGAGAGCAGTTTGTTTTTTCTGAGGGACAGTGTGAAATGTAACAGGAATAAAATTTAAAGTGCGATGATGATAAAGACTTGACTATGGACACATGTTCTGTCTCTGATTTAGGGCACATTGCTTAAGCTCTTTGAAGTCCATTATCTTTACCTGTAAAATGGAGAGAGTTGCACTTTCCTCCAAGTGCTATACTGTCTGACTACATGAGGAACTATTCATCAAACACCTGTTACCAGACTATAGGGGTCTGTTTGCACATGTAAAAGCCCAATTAGACTCAAAAGGGAGTTTGCAGCAAAGGAAGTGAGAAGTTACTAGTGGAGGAAGTGGCCATGTCTGGAGACAGGTGAGCTAATGCTCAAAGGCCTGGCTCCCAGATGTCTTCCAGGGGATGGTTTACACAGGGAAAAGTCATTAATCATGGGAACTAAGGGAGTCGGGGTTGTGGTCTCTACTGATTGGTTGATGCTAGGTAGGGGTGATTCACCAGTGCAGCTGGTCCTGCTGTCAGCCATGGTGGCACTTGGTCTGGGTTTCTTGCACCAGTAGAAATGGGGCCCTTTCACAGAGTCCCAAGGAAAGCATTCCAGGGACCCACGTATGGGAGATTGTGGCCTGGTAAGGTTTTTTGACATTGAAGTAAACACAGAGGGCTGTCCTGGGTTCAGTTCTATCCCACTGTGGGAAAAGTTCAGCCTTGTCTTCATCAGCCCCAGAAATAGGGCCAATGTCCAGGCATTTTGTGCCATTTTTCAGTCTGTGTTTCCACATCCAGTTAGCTTCTATTCCCAGGTGCACTCCTAAGCTCACCGGGCCCACGTGATCTGGCAGGAGCTCCAGAGAGAGTGCCCCAGTGAGCACTCTTTCAGAAACAAGAGAGAGAGAGAGAGAGAGAGAGAGAGAGAGAGAGAGAGAGAGAGAGAGAGAGAACTTTGTTAATGTTGGATTAAATTATCTCAGGCTTGGGAAGGAGTAAGCACTTTTCAAACTTAACAGTCAACTTCCCAAACTTTCACTGGTTGCGTTGGTTCCTCCCCCTAGCCAATCCATTCCCTAGATTTTCTGGGGTTCTTTCTCCCTTATGCAATCCAATCCTTTTCCCAGGCTAGACTGACAGGCCTTTATGGTCCTCCTCTTGGCTTCTACTGGGCATGTGCCCAGCAGAGGAATCTTCATCTTTCCCCTGACAGGGCCAGCAGTTCTCCAGGGGGACTGGGAAGCTGGTCCTTTCTCCCTACACAGGGAAGGGAGGGGTGTTAACCCCCTTTGCAGGGAAATGCTGTGATCCCCTGGGGAATGTGTGAAACTGTAGCTTCCTGGTAGGTTAATCTTTTTAATATTTGATTCCCTGTGCTTCCTCTGTTAATATTTAGCTACCTACCCTAACAGTTTCATTGCTTTTCTGGGCCTGGAACTGAAACACTATTGAGACCTAGAGGTTATCTCTAATTTGACTAAAACTCTGTCTCTGTGGTCAGCAGACATGAGGCTTTGTTCCTAAGATTATTTGATGCTGATCAGAACTTCCTTGTCTTGAGGGTTTAATGAATAAGGGAGTGAGAATACAAGGGAGATGAAAGTAGGTGAGTCAGGGTGCTGGATGAGGCCAGTTTGAATTAAAAAGCAAGAAAGGAGGAAATGTCATGTTAAAGAAATGACATTTCTGCATACTAGCACAGTAGCCGTGCTCAGTATGTTATGGCTCAGTTTTCCTTTACTTTTCTGGGGCCCGGTATTACTGTTTCTCCTCTTGGTAGAGTTGGTGAGCGGAGATCGATAATGGGATGGTGAGGGGCAGTCAGTGGACATGGGTGTGGAAGAAGGCTGCAGGGAGGCAATCTGTAGGAGACAAAAGTAAGGTGACTTTCTACTTTATAACTGGTTTCTTTTTTAAAATTTTTAAAAATTGATTTCAGAGAGGCAGGGAGAGGGAGAGAGAGAGACTGAAACATCAATGATGAGAGAGAATCATTGATTGGCTGCCTCTTGCACGCTCCCTACTGGGGATCGAGCCCGCAACCCAGGCATGTGCCCTTGACTGGAATCAAACCTGGGACCCTTCAGTCCGCAGGCCGATGCTCTATTCACCGAACCAAAACTGGTAGGGCATAACTGGTTTCTTTTACTCCTGCAAACTGCCCTGCAATGCAATTGAAATAACTTCTCAAATACTTGAGAAATATCAACTGTTTTTCAAGCAAAAACACCCAAAACACACACACACACACACACATACATATATACACACACTCACACACACACACTCACACACTCAAAACATGCTCACTCTTTGGAGTCATTTTCCTGTTTCTTGCCACTTCACTTTGAATCACAGAGCAAGACTGAGTTCTGTTCTGCCCTCTAGCCAGCTCCTCTGCTTTCCTTCCAACTGGAAGAGTTGGTAGGAGAGTAAGGGAGAGAGAACACAGCATATGTGCTTCTCCCGAGGTTTAAAAAGCATCTTTGCTCAGCAACAGTGACAAGTCTGGGGTGGGCACCTTGACCTGGCTGGGATTCCTGCGCTTCCTCAGCCTCCCTCACCCTCCAACCAGGGCTGAGAGCAGCATGGGATCCAGAGCCCACCTGCTGGAGCCGCAGGGCCACCTGCAGCTCCTCTTTAATTTCCCTCATCATTGGAGTCACACGTGTCTTGTCTCAGACACAACAAGGCACCTGTACAAGCAGTGCCCTTGTCACCATGACAACGCACACAAGATGGGGATGAGGCAGGTGGCACAGAAGGAGGTCCATGTTCCTGATCTCCTGCTGGTGGCGCTGCTGACATAGAATCCTTCCACAGTTGCTGCGACACTGTCACCCCCACTTCTGGAATGAGGTGGGGGGTTGGGGGTGGGGTGGAAAGCTGAATTCAGAAGCAACTCAGGTGTTGGAAGGAGAAGTTTCCAGGCTTCCTGGGAAGCAGAGGACCACTCCTCCAACACCACCCCCCCCCCCCGACACACACACACACACACAATTGTTAGTGCCGTCTGAGCTGCTGTCTTTTAACAGATGAGGCATTTTCCTCACAAGCAAAATGAAAAGAGGAAAAAAAGAAATTCAATCAATTCTTCACGGAGGCTTTCCGATGCTTGTCTTAGGGGCCTCCACCTCCATCAAATGAACTAGTCTCAGCAATGAAGCAGAAGGACAAATTGACACTCTTTGGAATAACAAGTACAGGTTTGAATCCCAGCTCAGCACCTTGCTAGCTATGTGTGCTCTGTCAACTCCTGACCTCTGAGACTCACATCAGGCACCAACTGCTGATCCACAAATCTATCCAGGATTCCTTGTGAGGGTTAAAGGACGGTGATACATGTAATATGCCCAGCACATCTATGGCCCAGATAGACAAGTAATTGTGAGGAGAGACCCCGTGTCACAGCAAAGGGCCTTTATAAAGCGGGTTTTCCCCAATAGGAAGGAATTCTGAAAGCTGAGTAGTCCAAACAGGAGAAGATACTACTCAATTCTTTACTTCCAGCTCCTGCAACACTGCGGATGTTCAGTAAATGTGGTTGAAGGAACCCCAGGGATGTGTTGGAAGCACGTCAGTGAGGTGGCTTCTATGAGATGGTAATAGCAGGCTAAGCTTCCTGGAAGATAGAGCTCCTGGCACTATTTTATTCCTGCGCCCAGGTGATCCTTTTAACATGCAATTCAGATTACATTGCTCTTCTGCCCCACACTCTTCATTGGCTCCCCACTTTCTTGGAGTGAAAACCAAGACCCTAACAGTGACTTCATGGCCCTCCTGACGTGTCTTGCTGGTCTCCTCCTCACGCACACTGCTTCAGACATGCTAGCTGTGCTACTGTGCTCAGGTCGGTCATGCTTTTGTCATAAGGCCTTCGCCCTGGTGGTCCTCTCTGTTCCAATATTCTTCTGCCCAAATACCTGCGCGGCTGACATGCTATATTATGTATGTGTTTTTAGGTTTGTTTATTTTCTGTCTCTTTCTATTGGAATTGTTGCTCCTCAAAGGCAGGGATTATTTTTACCT
Organism: Plecotus auritus; assembly: GCF_963455305.1. Classification (NCBI taxonomy): domain Eukaryota; kingdom Metazoa; phylum Chordata; class Mammalia; order Chiroptera; family Vespertilionidae; genus Plecotus; species Plecotus auritus. The sequence continues at coordinate 141,679,291 of NC_137783.1, forward strand.
GTTTTGTTTCAAACTATTTTTGATTCACGAAAATAGTACTTGGCATAGGGTAAACACTAAGAAAATATAGGCTGAAGGAATGAATGGTGGGTGGGATAACCACTCTTTGACGCATATTCTGAAATGGAAGAAGCAACCGGTTCATACAGGACTGTGTTTATTTAAACCAATTAATTATTCACTCATAGGTAACTCAAAGATTGGATATTTTGACCTATTCTCCCTAAAGAATACATGACATTTCCTTCACAGAAAAAAAAGTTTTCTATTTACCAGTCATAGTACTTGACTAGAGTAAATTCTGTTTGTGAGTTCCCTTTTAATTCTCCAAGTTGTTGCAAACTCTCACTGGGATTCAGGGAAAGATTTACCTATAAAAGCCATCTGATAAAGACATTTCCCCATGAGATGCTCACTGGCGACCAAAGTCTCCAAGATCTTCTTAAATTGTTATGCAGACAATATGCTTCTGAACTGCCTGGGTCACTTTGCTGCCAAGGTCCATCATGAAGGGCAGGGGATAAACCTTGCTGAATTTTCTTTTGTCACCCCAAGACTCAAGTTAGACTGTCCTCCACCCCACCCTGATCCAGATAGGCTGAGCGACAATGATGAAAGGTTCCAAAGAAACCACGGAGGCTCTTCTCACGTGGAGTCTTTTTGAGGTGTGAACACAGCGGACCTTGTGTCCTTGAGATACTTTTGTTGCTAAAGGGACTGAATCCCTTTCAAGTGTGGGTTTATTGAAAACAGGAACAATGCTGAGGAGCCATTGTCATGTTCACCTAGAGCCAAATGTGCACAGCTTTCAAGTTAAAATTGGATATTTGAAAATCTAAAAGCTGTCTCTATGGACTTTTGTATTAGAAGCTCTCTGTAATACGTGGATCAGTGGGATACTTTGGAACCTACATCCATTGTGCCCACATGAAATAGGCCAGACCCCACTGGGAATCAAAAAAAGAGTAAACTGCTCATTCATTTGGTGAACTGGTGGGAGTGGGGAGAGGGAAGCTTAACTCTTTGGGGAGACGAAGCACAGATGCAGACATGGATATATTAGATATAAGGTGGGGAAGAGGAGAGGAGTTTACAATTAATGTCAGCTTTTGGATATTTTATTTGTATAAAAATCAATATACTTGATGTAATTTTCAGTATCCCTCTTCAAATGTAGATATGGACTTAAGTTTAATTTTATAAAAGCATTTCTCTTGCAATAACCTGGTATCCAAAATTCAAAGTACCCTAAAAAATAAGTGAAATATTCAAAAAATATTTTGTCTTATACGGCATAGTTTTATTAGATATATTCTTAACAGGCTTTTGTTTGTTTTTACCATATTAAGACATTCTGGCATTAAGACTTACAGGATAATATTTTTGTGACCTAAATTGGTTACTGTAAAAATATGAAGCAACAAAACTATTGTTTCTTGAACACTTATTATAAGCCCGAAACTCAGCTAAGTGATAAAGACTTTACTTCCCTGAATCTCCCTAGCTATGAGAAATAATTATCTTCATTTTACATAAGAGAATACTGATCAGAGAGTATAAATTATTTTTTCAAGGTTGCACATCTACCGAGGGAAGGAGCAGCTACAAATTAACTTCTAATTAATAGAAGACGCAAGAAATTCCTTTGTTTCTACATGCACACCCTCTACAACAGGGGTGGGGAAACTTTTTTTTTTTTGCCAAGGGCCATTTGGATAGTTATAACATCATTTGAGGGCCATACAAAATTATCAACTTAAAAATCAGCCTGCTATATTTGGTCAAACATTTAATTAACTCACCCCCTAATGCACTGGCAGGGACAGACCAAATAATTTCTCAGGCCTTATATGGCCTGAGGGCTGGATATCAAACCCTGCTCTACAATGAGAAAATATTTTTATTTCAGGCCAATGAATCTGGCTCAGTCTATTTTATTCCCACTTTAATTTGGAAAATTGCATAATATTGAAAACTAAAAAGCATTCCTGATGCCAACAGTTTAAAATAATTAAAGTTATGTTTATTCAAAAATTTAAGCAAACATATTTTGCATGGTTGTAATCGGTATGAACAGAGAATTTCACACTTGGTCTTTCAATTTTATGTCTTATGTATATTTTACATGATGTTGCCAACTTTTAAAAAATGTTTTTAAAGCTAAATAACATTTCAATGAGTAGGCATTCCATAATATTGGGTATTTTAATTATTTCTTATTTTTAAGTATTATAGTTTACATTATAGTCAACATCTTAATTGAAAAATAAAAAAAAATGCTTAAATGACTGATTTCTCCAGAATAATTTCTGAGACTGGAATTACTGAGATATCTTTATTTCTATTGATATGCATTGATATATTGCTTCTCAAAATGATAGACCCACTTTGCAAGTGCACCCCAAATTGTTTGAGCTCATAAATTTTAAAACATCTTCAATATCATTGGCAGTTGTGATTTATTTTGAAAGTTCATCTGTGCAGTAGCAATGAATTGTAACTTCACTGTTTTAATTTGCATTAATTTGATTATTTGTAAGAATATATTCATTTAAAATGTTCATTTTCTCTTTTTATCATGCAAATCAGTGGCATCACTCAAATACATTATTTTATCATTTCTAGTAGTCACAAGTGTATCTAAATTTTTTAATTATACAAATATCTATAGATGTGTAAATATCTATGCCTATTTCACTTTCACATTAGATAGAAATTATTGCAGGACACATAAACTATCAAATGATTCTTTTCTCTGAGTGGACATCAAAAAGTCTATCATCTTTATCAGGTATTACTGAGAACTTAAATTATTTACTTTAATGAGATAACCCATGTTACACCAGTGTAATTAAGGAGTTGTCATTAGAATCCTGTCTTTTGCAGGCTGGTGTCTCCTCTGCAAATGAAGGGTATGGGTGAAGAATGCAGATGATAGAAGCAAGACCTTGAGCACCAGCAGAGCCTGCACCTGTGTAGCCGTTTGGCCGCTGAGAGGGGGATGCTAGGATTAAGTCCCAATGCACAATATAAATAAGTTCTTGGTGTCATTCACAGCAGCTGCCGTATAGAGACCCACTACTTAGTTGTGGGCATTTTTCAGTCTCATAAATTTCCATGAAACTGTGGCCAATGATTTAAAACTATAAAACTTATCTTTGAGTGAAAACAATAGAATCTGTCAACTTGTTTGAACAGTTTCAGACATAGAAATAAGTTTGGATGACTCCAGTGGGGGTAGAGGATTTGTACCAAGACAGATAAAACTCATTCATTCTCTTATATTGTTTGAGCAGCACAACTGTGCATTGGGCTGTATTTCAGAGGTCCTTTGATCTGCAAATGGACAATAAAGAGCCATGGTGTTTGGTGGAAAGTAATGAGAGCATGTGGCTCTCACTCTTCCTTTTCCTTTCATGGTTAAAACCCTCGTAGATGGTAATCAGGAATAGAATACTTACACAGCACTGAGCACCTGAAAAGGTTAGATGGTCTAAGAATTAACAGCATTCATGACAAAAGCAAATAAGTTCAGTTATCTTACCATCCATTCACTAATAAGGGAAGCAGCATGCCACATGCTACAACAGGAAATTTAAACTCTAGGGTTTAAGTCCTCAATTCTCTCCACTGATGTAATGGTGTCCCTAGGCTAGACAGGTAACATATCTGAGACTGAGTTTCTTATTTATGAATAAGAAACCTGAACAGATGTCCAGGTTTCCCTCCTGCTGTCACATTTTGTGAGCCTTTAGTAACATATGCATCAAGCTCCTACTTCTGGCACAATGCCCTTCAGGCTTATGAAGAAAGTAGGAAAGAAATGTAAGGTATATTCCCTGCTAGGCCAGGATTTTCAGTCTTGTGACCACCCACAGACATAACAGGCAAGTAAAAATGTATGCACCCAAAGGAGAGGTGCATACAGTAGTAATGCTCTGAGGGCAGTCTTAACCATGGATGAGACCATTTGGTATTTGGAGGTTAGAGCGAATATGATGGACTTGAAGCTGCGCAGCCCTGTGTTCCACATTTCACTACAGCACCTGCTTTTTGGTGCAGCTTGGTTTAAGTGATTAGATGTCTAGGATTTAGTTTGCTTACCCATCAAATGGGAAAGTATCCCAGTCAGTGTGGCTCAGTGGTTGAGCATCGACCTATGAACCAGGAGGTCATTGTTTGATTTCCGGTCAGGGCACATGTCCAGGTTGTGGGCTTGATCCCCAGGGTGAGGCATGCAGGAGGCAGCCGATCGATGATTATCATCATTGATGTTTCTATCTCTCTCTCCCTTTCTCTTCTGCTCTTAAATCAATAAAAAATATTTAAAAAATGGGAAAGTAATAATTCCTTTGAATGATTTATTGTTGTAAGACTTAGAGATGAAGTGTGTAGGGCATCACTACTTCCCTGATATGTTGTAGACACTGCAAAACAAAATGTTAGATAGGATATGGAGAAGGAAGAAGATGCAGGAATCGGAGATATGTGGGCAGCATAAACAAGTTGTTTTCTGGTGGATATTAGAAAAATTTTTTTGCACTTAGAGTTGAGTAAACGAATTTCTAAAGTGTGGCAGGTATTTATATCATATACATCATGGAGCTTAATGTTCTAGTGGGACAAAGGAAAGGGGGAAGGATGAAAATATGTCATTGCTGTGAGGAATGCTTTTATGCCCAGTATCCATTTGAGAACTTAATGGCAAGATGACCTGATTTAATCTGATGTGTTAGAAGATAATTCTCTAAGGAAGGGACCTCTGTGCTGAAATCTGAAAGATGCTAAATAGGAACTGATTAATTGATGGGAAATGCACATATAAAGCCCTGAGCTAGGGAGAAGGATGGCACATCTGAGCAGCTGAAGGTTAATAGAACTGAAACAAGGAATGAAGTAAGAATGATCCCTGCGGGTCCAGTGGGTGGAAAATTAGTAAGAGGAAACATTAGGGGTGAGGGGGGATCCCTGCTGCAGACTGTTCAGAGTGATTAGCTATCAGCTGGGGGATGCTGAAGGATGAGGAATTTGATCAGATATTGGGGTTTGGTTGAGGTGAGGGGATTCTTACTAAACTGGCTTAGCAAGATTCCTGATACAATGGACCTCAAGGTCTAGGCTTAGAGGGCTTAGTGAAGCCCAACTAGAGTGTGGAAAAGGAGAGAGTCTTTTCCAGATGTAATTATAATTTAATACATCTGATTAGGTAAATAATTAAATTATTTCTAAAGGTATATATTACTTTTGCATGTCAAGTCATAACATTTTCTAAAAAGGATTTTTCTTATTATTCACATACTATGCTAAGTTGAAAATGATTAACATCTATAGAGAAGTTTCCTTAAAGTGTTGGTATTTTTTTAAGCGTGCTAAACGTTTAAGGATAATGATGCCACCACCTTCACAGGGCTCAGTCTTGAAATAGGTGTTTGTCAAATGTGTTCTTTCCTTTGATAGGTGTTGGGTTATCTGCCATCCTTTCAACAAATACATACAATAAACCAGTGTTATGCATTGTGAAGCCATGGATAGAATGGTGAACAAAAGAAATGTCTTTTATACTCTAATGGAGCTCTTCCTTTTCTTCTTCAAATCACCACCAAAAGCCTTTAGTCCTGATTAGAAAGCCCTGGATCTATTGGGGCACACTCTAATATATATATATACTAGTAGCCCTGAGCACAAATCCCTGCGCCAGTAGGTCACTGCCACCCTCCTATAGCTATCCGCCCGCTGCCCCCCTCCCCTCATAGCTTGCTGTCCTGCCCCCCCCTGTAGCTCTCCGCTGCCCACTTGTAGCTTGCTGCCCCACCCTCCTGCTGATCTGTGATTTGGTCGTTACACGGTTGGTTGTTATGCTTCACGGCATAATGACCATTTGCATATTACATCTTTATTATATAGGATTGCCCTTCATATTTTTATTCTTGCATTTATATGTGATCTTAATGATAATTCTGGGGTTCAATTTCTGGCTCTGCTATTTATTAGCTCTTTTTTGCTAAGTGCTTTACATGTGTCAGTTTAAACTCAAAAAGACTTCTATATGAGAAGCGTTGTTATATTCATCTGTAGAGGAAAAAAGTGAAGCTCAGAGAAGTGAAGAGGTTTTTCCCAGGTCACACACTTAGCTTACTTAATGTTAGCGGCTTTCTCTTCTATAAGAATTAAAAATATTACATATTTTCCTGACTCTGAAATTCCACAAACCTCTTGAGATGGACTAATAGCTAGGCCTCAAGACACTTTGTCTTATTAAAAACCAACCAATTTTCCCCATTGAAAGAGTTGCCCAGCCAGGGAAAACATTTTTTTTTTTCTTGTTTCTTAATGGAAAATCAAGCCTGCTGATTAATACAGAGTAATAGTTCCGAAAGCTTCCTCTTGACAGAGCATTGGCTTTCTCATTTTCTAATGAATTGCTCCCCAAAGAAACTCATTATATTTTGAGACACAAGACTCCCTGGAGACTTCCGCATCTCCACCATTTACTTACTAAAATGTTCATCATTTAGAAACCCTTAAGCCTTGCCAAATTCACTGAGTCCTTTGAATACTTAGCTTATCAATAACTGTTTGTTCTATGTTTTATGATCAAAATGATCTTGGCCCTTAGATAAAAGTTTTGTCTTCACATTTCCTAATGTTTGTTTGAAGATTTATAATTCATTCTTGTGTGTAGCATTATAGTTTTCTCAGTGTCAGGTTGTTTTTTTTTTTCTGGGAGAAAGGGAGAAATGTCACCAGCTGAAATTATTTGCTTCATCTTTTCTGTTATTTTGTATGAATGTGGTCAAGTTGGTTGTTGGTGTTTTTTTTTTTCTATTTCTATTTGTTTTGTAAACATTGTTTCTAGTGAAAGAATTCTCTCTATTATGTGTACTCGTCTGTGCAGTTTCTTTGATGGATGGGGTTGGTGGTGGTGGGAAGGAGGGATTAATGTGCCTTATTTCTATTTTATTTGTATGATCATTAATTTCCCTCCACTTGGTCCTTATTTCTCTTTATTGTCTCATTGCTAAGGAGAACCTCCACCCCATTCTTAAGGGCAACACTGTTATGTGATCACCATTACCCTCCATGTCCTTTTTGGTGGTCAGTATATGAACCACCAAGTTCTGACCTGTATTCACTATAAAGGCAAAAACAATTAGCAGAAAGTCAAAGAAGTTATTTTCTCCTCAGAAGCAACATTTTTGAAGCATCCATCCCTCTGTATGGGGGGTTGGGTATGTAGTGAAATAAAGGGTAGAGGTGTTAGATTTGACCTGTGCTCCCAGATCTGGAAGAGATTCATACCTTGTCCCAAAGCTTCTGAGCCATTAAATTGGTAGACTTTCCTGGTATTGCCAGTGAGTGGATGTTAGCACAGTAGGAGATAAACCTGGAGGTTGCCTACTTTCCCACTACTTGGTAAGGACATAGGAGTTTTCCCTGAGTATAAAGGACACTGAGAAAGACAGAAACCTTAGGCCCTTGCAAAACCTCTAAATGAGCAACCATGCCAGAGCAAAGGAATTTAGGTAGAAAATGGAGCAGAACCCCTGTGGCATGGAGAGAAACAAGATTATTTTCTCTGCAGGATGACCAATGTTGGGGCTCTATTCAAAGAGAAGCTTCCATGAACCCTTTAGTAACTCAAGTGTGTGTCCCTCAAGATTCCAGCAATCAATCTCTTTCTTTCTTTCTTTCTTTCTTTCTTTCTTTCTTTCTTTCTTTCTTTCTTTCTTTCTTTCTTTCTTCCTTCCTTCCTTCCTTCCTTCCTTCCTTCCTTCCTTCCTTCCTTCTTTTTTTTTTTTTCTAGCAGCTTAGAGGGAGTTAGGAGCCAGATAATGCTATATGAGGAACTGGAAGGGTGGGGTGCAGGGGAGATAGAGAAGCAGATATAACAAGTTTGTCAACTAGTCTGGGTGGTCAACCAACAGACATTGTCTTCCACAGGGAATGGAAAGTGTTTAAGACCATGCCCTCCATTTGCCAAATCCATAACACACACACACACACACACACACACACACACACACACACACACACACACACACACTTCTGCTGGCAAGTCTTCCTAGATGTCCTGGTAGTGGAGAATTGTAGTGTAAAAGATAATAAAGATACCTAGAGCAGACCAAATAACTACCCCAAATGAGACCCCTTTAAGTGAAGAAGAAAAGAGTTTGAGATCGATATTTATCAGATGAGACTGATATCTGACCAATTGCTTTCTTTCCCACTCTTTTACGAGGTAGTTCACAGAGAGTGGAAACAAAAAAGAGTACCTGTTATTAATAAACTAGTAGCCTTGCGCACGATTTCGTGTTCCAGTAGCTCACCAGTAGCTCGCTGATGCCCTCCTGTAGCTCTCTGCCCACTGCCCCACCCTCCTGTAGCTCCCCGCCTCCCACCCGCTCCTCCCTCATAGCTTGCTGCTCTGCTCCCTCCTGTAGCTCTCCACCCCCACTTGTAGCTCATTGCGCCCCCCACCCCTGCTGATCCGTGATCCGCTTGTTATGCTGTCGGTCATTACACTTCACGGTGTAATGACCATTTGCATATTACATCTTTATTATATAGGATAAGTAACTGAAACCTCTCCTGTACATTACATCCCACAATTGACTTTCCCATTCCTTATCACTAAGCCTAAAATTCTGTGACCAAAAATTCATTTTCTTTAGAATGTAAAAATGACTAACACTTTTCCTGTCTACCATCTCAAGTTTGTTGGGAGAATGAAAACAATGAATGTGATTGCCACTGGAAGTTGTAAAATAATTGCATCACTATCAATTAATAATGGTGATGGTAATAGAAATAAATTATAATTTGTAACTATCAATTAAACCCTGACATCTGAGTTAAAAGATGACTTATATAAGACCCTTTCCTTTCTGTTTTAGCTACTCTATTTCTAACCCCTTTGACTAGCATAAACTCAAAGAGCCAGAGGAAGGGAAGAAAAAAATCAAGTTGATTAAGAGTGAGTTATAGGTAGAAGAATATGTCAAAGAATATATGGTGGATAACAAACAAATAATTCTATAGCAGTTTAGGAAACAAAACAATAAATGGATCTCTTTCCATTTCAATCTAGCAAGAAACAGCTCCTATATTACCTATTTTAGAGCCATGGTTCCTGCGAAAGCCACTTTGCCCACCTGTATTGGGCATCTGTGAGGGGTCTTCCAACTCCTCCTTTGCATTCCATGTTTGTTTTTTGGGTTCTTCATATGTGCTAGGCACTATTTAGAACTTTACATGTGTTATATTATTTTAATACCTACAATGAGAAAGTACAATTCTTTTTCCAACTTTAGGGAGGAGAAATTGGGGCACAGGGGGATTAAGTAACTTGCTTGTCACACAGCTATAAGTGGTAGAGCTGAGTTTCAAACTCAAGAAGTCTAGCTCCAGGCAATGCTCTTATTACTACCTTAAACTGGTAATTGTTGTGGTCCATACTCCTGGTTCCAGGCAGAGGGGTTTGTAAACCATCCTAATTAGGTAATAATCTTATGGCTTCTAAAAGGAAATTTATTTCTGCTTTTGCTTACCTGTTCACACACACACACACACACACACACACACACATTACCAACTTATTTTAATTTGGGGAAAATGACTTGTTTTTTTGATGTTTAATCCTTCTGTGCTCCATGAGTTGTCTTTTGCCTATGGATTTATTTTATCTTTAAAAATGGCAAGCTTAAAGATTCTGATTATTGCTGTCTGTTAAGAGCACTGAGGAGTGGTTCCAGCTAAGGCCAGCATTTATTAACTCTGTGTGTTCTTGGTCTTGTGTAAGTTTCTAGTCTTCAATTTTCTTTTCCTTAAGGAAGGTAATCCTGTCCACCTCACAGGTGGTTATGAAGATTATATAAGTTATGGTATATAAACTCTGAAGACCTTTATAAATGAACTAGAGGCCTGGTGCACGAAAATTGTGCACTGGGACGGGGGTCATCCCCCAGCCTGGCCTGTGCCCTCTCACAGTGCGGGAGCCCCGTGATCAATTGCCCCAAAGAGGTAGACCCTGCCTACCCATCCGGGGCTCCTTGATGGATTGCCCTAAAGAGGTAGGCTGGAGCCATGGGATCCGCCTCCACGCCATGTGGAGCCGCAGGACCACGGCCTCACTGTGTGGAGCTGCGAGACCTGCCTCTGCACCGCGCATGCAGCGTCAAGCCCCCGCCCAACCGCGCAGCCCCACCCACCCACGCACACTCGCTATGAACGCAGCCTCCTGGTGATCTCTTGTTATGGTGCAAAGGCGTCACAACCACATAGGCTTTTATTAATAGGATGGGGCTACTAATAACTAATTTGTTTTCTACTTTTGGTATCTCTTCCTCATCTTTCTTTGAAAAATGTGATTTCCCTTGATCTTCTATCCCTGGCAAATACTCTAGAGTTTAAGTGGATAACTTAAGTTTCTCACATAGTAACTTCATCAGAGAAGTAAGAAATACGTATTTGAAAGTGGAGAAAGATGAGGCCAAAGTGTCACATGGGGAAATTGGAACAAGAAGTAGTTCTAACACATAGTCTAAATTCATTTTCTTTATAGTGTTCACTTTTTCATTTCATTATATAGCATTTTCACCTCTAGTCAGAGCTAAAGAAGGAAAAAAATGTAAATAAAAATCAATTCAAATCTCAATTCAATGCAGTCTTTTTCATTAACTTTCAGGTTCCTAGTTATATTGTTTACATATAAATTATAAATTGGTAAGAATTTAAATTTCTTTAGGATTTCATTATTTCACAAGGCTCATGTTAACTATTCAGTATGATTACTCTCAATAATTTGTTTTAAGATATATCAAGGAGAAGGAATCATTCTTATTTTACAGATAATGATCCAGAGGCTCAAGGAAGCTGGACGGGCAAAACCACTGGGTTCACAGCTGGCTAAAGAGAGAGTGAAAGGGGAAAGGTTCCCAGAGATAAATCAGAATGCTACTCCCTTTTCACCTGGAGTGGTGCTATTCAATTAAGAGTTTCTAATCTTTCGCCAGAGCCTTTATGATGTGAAACCCAACTGCTTGTGTGTTGCACTGAAGTACCTAGCACTCCAGAAGCCAATCATTTCTAACCCCAGCTTGGATTTTAAAGCCCAATTTGAGATGGTATTCTATTTGTAAGTGGTAGGTGTGGGCCCCAGGCATTAGCTGGAGATACCCTGGGCAGAGGAGAATTCTGTATAGAGGAGTCAAATTTTCAGGATGCAATGGATTATCATGACACTCACATACATTTGAGCACTTGCAAACATTATTTGGTAATTAGCATATCTAATTGCTTTCTGACATTAGGAATTAGCTTCTCTGTGTGTTTTGCGTTGTGCCATTACTAAATATGTCATTGGAGACTACTGATCCCTGCAGAGCTATGTGATGGCTTAACTCCCAAAGGTCTCATCATATAAAAGAGGTGATTTTAGGAGTTTAGAATCATCTTTGACCCGTGAAATCCTGGAAGTGAGCACATACTCCATTTTGGTATTTTCCATAGAGCTTATAAATCATGGTGATAATAGTACATGGTAATAATCAGAAAATAATTAGAGTTTAGAGTTAATGAGTATGCATGCATGTTGGTCTTACATAATCCTAAACACCATCATCATTTTATATGGCAACAAGTCACCATCAGGTACTGTTTGGCTTGTATGTACAAACAGTTCTCTAGCACAAAATGATACGAGTCACCAAACAAGCTGCATGCAGGCTGGCCTAGAGTCAGTCACAAAGAACATCACAGGGGTGATGAATTTCATGTAATTCTGAGAGAAAGAATAGGTAGAGATGGAGATGTTGAAGTATCTCCATGGAAAGTTGCCTCATAGGCCTTCAAGAAATCTAATAGGTGGGCATTACCATAGAAGCAGAAGTTCTACAAAGTAGACGTCTCTCCAAGTTTTATGACTAATTTATATGTCAACTTGATTGGGCCACGGGATGCCCAGATACCTGGTTAAACATTATTTCTGGGTGTGTATGGGAGGTTATTTTCAGAAGAAATTAGTATTTTAATTGGTAGGCTGAGTAAAGCAGTTTTCCCTCCCTAATGTGGTAGGTGTCAGTCATCCAATCCATAGGGAGTCTGAGTAGGACAGAAGGGCAGAAAAGGGTTACTTTGCTCTCTTCCTGACTATTTGAGCTGGAACATCTATCTCCTCCCATCCCCAGGGCTCCTGCATCCCAGGCCTTTATATCCAGAATGGAATCTACAACGTTGGCTTGTGATCCTTTGAATGGCACCACTGGCTTTCCTGGATGTCTAGCTGGCAGACTGTGGGGCTTCTCAGCCTCCTTAATCATGTGAGTCAATACCTTATAATAAATATTTTTTAAGATATAACTACATATGGAGAGATAGATATATGGATATATAGCTATAAGTACATAGAATAGGAATATATGTTGGTTCTGTTTCTCTGGAAAGCCTGACTAATCAGGTTTCAGATACTTGAATTTCTCAGTTCAGATGAGTTGTATTGGTTTGGGAGACTGACATGTTGAAAAGTCTCACAAAAGACTCAAGTATGTATACCAAAATGAATGTGACTGGTTATATTTTTGGATAAAATAGGACTTGGTCTCATCTCTTTCTTAGAAAATAATTATCAAAGGCTAGCTTGATAAGTCTGAGTGGTAATAAAAAGTAGCTATAAAACTGGATCATTAGATGTTATAATTGTTTTCTGTGATAAACTTTCCGCCACATCCAGGATATTGGTTAAGTAATTTAAAACCCTTCCTTTTGATCAGATTTGGGTTATAATTTGTAAAATATGTCTAAGAAATTTCTTCTAAACATGGTACTGTATATGTTCAACTCTTTTAGTTCGATTAGTATCGAATTTTGATTTGGTCTAAGAATTTTTCTTTCCATTTAAGGTGATTGCATATTACTATTATAATGCATCTTGAGTTGATTTTATGGTTTACCTCTGAGTTATGCTCTTTTCTATTAAAAATATTTTAGAAGCATCTCATTATTGTCTTACTGCAATGCCCAGAAATCATTAGAAACATTTGGAAAAGTTGAGAAAATTTCTTTTGTCATGTAAGCCTAATACTAAGCCTAATGGGTTGGAAGGAGGACTTATATGCGGGGGAAGAATTTGAGAATGGCTTGGTTTGAACCAATAAAAATATCGTTGGGAGATCAATTGGATGGATGCTGAAGAAAGGTGGATTGGAGGTAGTTGCAGATTCTAGAATAAATACTAAGATCAAATTCAATCTGGCAAGTAAAACCATTGTAAGGCCTTGCATAGGGAGGATTGAGGCACTCTCGGGGTAATGATGGAACATCACTGATTGAAGGCCACTCTGACTTTAGCCCTCTTCTGGGTCCTGTGGAACACAGAACTGAGTGTCAAGGGAAGCGTACTACCTTGCAATCCAGAGGGGAAGACAGACGTTGAACAATTATTTAAAAATCTATTCAATAATCCATTAAGTGGCAAAGTGCTATAAAAGAGAAGTTTAGAATTCCATGGGAGGATATCACAGTGGGATTAAACAGAGTGTGCATGTGGGTTGGATTCTACAGCACTTCCTCAAATAATAGAATAATAGACTCATTTGCTTTTAATTATGAATCTGCAATTACCAGCAGGGGATTATCATACCTAAAAAGTGAAATAAGATACTGATTGCTTAATGTAGGCTCAGAGGATCTAGGAACCTTCTTTTTATAAGTATTTTTTCAATAATTTGCAACATAAGCTGGTGTCCTTGGGCAAATGTTTCTGAGAGTCAGTGAGTGTTCTAAGGTATCTGGGTGATAACTAGTCTGGCTGGGATTCCAAGCTATATCTAACTTGAGTACTTTTACTCAATGACCCTGTGCATATCCAAATGCCTATTTTGAGATGTATCTGCTTTCATAAGCAGAGATGTGTGTCCTAGACAGGAATGCGGAAGATTGAACATTAACAAACTGTACCTGGAGACTGAGTAAAATTGAAGGGGGGGGTACACAGTAAGTGGTGCCCATGTCCTAGGTCCTCATTTATTCATTCTACAAATTGTCATCTGTGCCAAATTGTGCAGGCAAGGTTTCAGTGGGATTCTAGAGAGGGTAAGGTTAACAAATCATTTTCTCTTTGGTCTCCTGGGGTTTGAATGTCACTAGAGCCCTAAGACACAATGGAGGATTTTAATGTACATTCAGGTATGTGTGATTCTTTCTATTATCATCTGATTATTATTATCATTATTCACATCCTATTAGCATTTCACCTTGAGCTAATGTGACATTTCAGTGCTATGGAAATCAATGAGGCAAAAATTTCTCATGCTACCACAAACAATTACTGTTGATTTAAGTACAAAGACTAAATACCACATGGGCAATATTGATAAAGAGATTAAAATGCAACACATACATACCATCCGTTATTGAGAATCTTTTAAGTATTTTTCAAAATTAGTGCTTTCTGCTGGGAAGAAAGCTTCCCTTATTGAATGACCATAACCTGAACTGAAACTTGCTTCTAGCATAATTAGCCACGTCCTCACTTCTGATAATGATACCAAACTTTGGATTTAATTATACTTTAATTGCTGTTTTAAATTGTCTTTGGCCTCAGACTTTGCTTTGTTTGCCATCTCATTCTGTTGTTCTTGTTTTTTTCTTCCCGTTTTTCTATTTTCGTTCCTGTATTGAGACCATAATAACTAACAAGTTAGTCACAGAGCTTAACCAACAGGGTGGTCCTCACAAGAATACATGATGCTTTCCAAGAAGCTTCTCTAACAAGGATTTTATCTGACAAAGACTGGCTGTTTGTCAAGCATATTTTAGTTTCTCCTGGGAAACAACTGGCTCATGTTTCCTTACAGTTGGGTATGGCCATATGACCAAGTCTTGGCCAATGGAATGTGTACAGAAGTGATTTTTGTTCCTAAAACTGTTCACAGGATGCTCTATTCTATTTCTTCCCCCATCTCCTTGATCAATGTTGATCCCCAGGTGACCTTGGCGGTCATGTAGTTCAAGCCTCTGCTATGCTGGATCTCTTTCTCCCACCTCTATCTTGGATTTTCATTATGTGAGTGAGAAATAATCTTCTAATGTATTAAACTGCAGAGATTCACTATCCACCTGTTCTATCAGCTAGTGTTACCTTATCTAAAACATTGGACAATGTCTTCCATGAGCCATTGGCTAATGTTTTGCAATATACAGGTGTTTCCAGAGAAATAGACCTGTAGGACTTATATCTCTGTATTTCTATTTCTATATCATCTCTATCTCTGTCTCTATCTCTGTCTCTATCTCTGTCTCTATCTCTATCTCTATCTCTATCTCTATCTCTATCTCTATCTCTATCTCTAATCTCTAATCTCTATCTCTAATCTCTATCTCTATCTCTCTTTGTCTCTCTCCATCTCTACGATGTTAAATCATGGATACAAATGACCAACACTGGTAGACTAGAAAGTCACCGCATGAAGCCAGACAGCCCAGAGTTCATTTGCGTGCCTCCTCCCTTACTGGCTTTGCAACCTTGACCAAATCACTAAACATTTTGAGCTTCAGTTTTCTTACCTGTCAACTAAGGGGACTGGATCCTCAGAGCATCTTTAGCTCTAACATTTGTCAATTATACATGTCTCCTCTCAGGAAAGATGTGTAGCAAAGTATCTAAAAGTCATTTAGAGCTTAACCACTCTTTAAAAACACGTGTCAGGAATAGTCACAGCATCTACTAATATTTACCGAGTGCAAATTTGTGCCTGGAACTTTATATGCAATATCTAATCATCACAATACCTCAATAAGGTAAAGAAGAGTTAAGCTAAGATGCAAGAGTTTCCATTACTTGTTGAGGTGGCATAGATCAGTGGCAGTGAAGGATTGATGCTCAGGCTTCACCATGCCAAGGCTCCTAACCACTGTGCTGTGCCCTGTCTGGTAGCCCTGTCAGCCTTTACTCTGATTCCCACCAGCCCATGTGAAGTCTGTAGTTTGCAAAATCAGCAAATGGGGCATCACGTGGGTGGAAGCCAGAACACAGGCTGGCGTCCATTCTCCCTTTTCCCTAAGACTGTATTTGTAATTGGTTACATGATGTAGAGAGAAAGAGAAAAGTTGAAATGAAACATAGTAAACTAGAAAAGAGGATAGATTGCTTCTGAAAGACCGTCAAATTCCCTGGGTTAGTATCTCCTATGAAAAAGTTAATGGCATTTTTTTTGAGAAGGGCTCTTCCCTCTCTGGCAATAAGAAAAGCTCTTTCAGGTTGATGAACAGCCCTCTTCTGCTCACCCAGGGTCACCTCTCCTCTGCCCATTCCTCATTTGTTGTCAGATGCCCTGACTGCTAGGAATCATATAGCTCTGCTGCTATCCTGATGCTGTTATGCTCCTCATTTCCTTCTATCAAATGCTTCCACAAATGGACTCTGCAGGCTGGTTCCTTATTGCTAAGATCTCTACTCTGGGCAAACTCTTTTCTGAGAGACTATGTGA
Organism: Plecotus auritus; assembly: GCF_963455305.1. Classification (NCBI taxonomy): domain Eukaryota; kingdom Metazoa; phylum Chordata; class Mammalia; order Chiroptera; family Vespertilionidae; genus Plecotus; species Plecotus auritus. Next base: position 141,695,775 of record NC_137783.1, read on the forward strand.
ATTCCAGCTGGGAAGGGTTACTCACAAACCCCATGTATCTAGATTTCACAAGTTTGCATGGTAATACTTCTTTGTTTCTTCTTCAATTCACTATAGCCTAAACTTGTACCACAATTGGTGGTGAGGCATTAGATATCTTTACAAAGCTCTCTTCTTTAGGTGTATCTGAGAATTCTGGAGGGTGTCTTCATTTTGCAAACATCTGTCCTGATTGTCATTGTTCACTTCAGCCACCCCAGGCCTTGGGCATTGCTGTATCTACAGGCTGGAAGTAGGTACCTCTTGTCTTGCATGTGTGTTAATTTGCTGTCATTGTTGTAACCAATTACCCCAAAATTCAGGGCTGAAAACATCACACATTTATTATCTTTCTAGTGTCCCCGTGCATGGATTCATGCACATTGAAAGGAAATTAATTAGGAGAAATATTTTAATATTGCTATTCGTGTCTTGCTAATGAAAGAAAATAGGATTCTGCCGAGTCTCCTATCTACCTACTCCAGGACTTCTGTGAGGATCAAATGAGATGAGGCACAGGAAAACACTTCACAAACATTTGGTTAAACTGTAAAATGTTTGCACCTGGCTATAAATCAAGTCAGGTTCCTGGGCTGAAGAAACTCCAAGGAGGCTAGTTGCTAGGGAGAGGAAACCAGACGTTGCTATGTGACATCATTACCTGGCACCCACAGCCACCATTTCTGGGCTGGGCTGTGGGCCGCATTTTGCGCCATGGGGTCTTGGCAGCATTGGCTATGATTTGGTGGAGTGTCACTCCAAGGTAGTGGTGGGGCCTGTGTCCCACTTGGGGTAAGCTGAGTGTTGGTTTGTTGGCACCAGGTCCTTGGTGCCATTTATTTTTAAATGGCTAGTGCATGTCATGGCAGCTCTTGCGTTGAGCGTCTGCCCCTGGTGGTCAGTGTGCATCATAACTACTGGTCAGACGGTTGGACACTTAGCCTTTTATATATATAGATACTTCTGTGGGTCAGAAGTCAAGTATAAATGTCACAGAACTCAGCACAGTGTGTCAGCAGGGCTGTGTTTCTTTCTGCAGGCTTTAGGGGAGAATCCATTTCCTGCTCCTTGGGTTGTTGGCAGAATTCAGTTCCCTGTGGCTGTAAGGCCAAGGTCCCTGTTTTCTTTCTGGGGTCAGCTGAGAGCTGTTCCCAAGCATCTAGAACAAGCATGTCAAACTTGTGACCTGTGGGCCACATGCGGCCCACAACGAATATTTTTGTGGCCCACCCAATATAATGATATGTAAGAAATGTTTTAATAAAAATTTTGTAACTTAATTTTTACAATATCCTGTTATACATAATCATTAATAACGAACTACAATGTTCGCTAATGACAGATTACTATAATCATGTTGCATTAATTTCCTTTACACGTCTTATGCGCAGGTGCACCATTTCTCTCCACTAATACTAGCAGTGAATATTTTAGCAGCTGATTGCCACATCATTAGTCTTGTACTGACTTGTTTGGTGTGTGCAACAGGAAATATTTCACTTTCGGAGAACAAGAAAAATAGGTTTCTTTGTGTTACGCTTATTAATTTGTGCAGTTATTCAGTGTCTGGTAGGTTAATGTTTAAGAAAAAATATTAATTTTTATTATAATGTTCTATTATTTTAACAACTACTCATTTATTTCAGCCCTTTCTATTCAGCATGTCTCTATCAAAATAAATCTACGTTTCTATGAAAGTTGAAGCTTTTTTTTTTTTTTTTGCGGCCCACATAAACTTAAACCTTATTTATTTGGCCCGTGTTAGCCTTTGAGTTTGACATTCTTGATCTAGAAGCTGATGCACTCCTGCGGCCTCTTTCCTCCACGTTCAAAGCCAGCAGCAGAGGGTCCAGTTCTTATGCCACATCTGTCTGACTCTGTTTATCTTCTGGTTGCATGTTCAGACTCAGTGACTAGACTGGGGCATCCAGGATAATCTCCCCACATCCAGGTCCATCTAAGGAACATCCACACGTTCGGGGATGAGGATGTGGGCATCTTTCCTGGAACTGCTGTTCTTCCTTTTTATATTAGTTGGACATCAACTCAAATGTCACCATCTCAGAGGGGCCTTCCTTGATCATAGAAAATAATTTTTTTACAGTAATGGTTATTACCTGCACCTATTTTGCTTACTTATTGTTATTACTTGTTTATTGCCAATATCTCTAACTAGAGTAAAAGCTCCTGAAGAGGGGTCTGGTTCATTGTTATATTCCAAATACCAGAATAGTGATTGGCACGTAATAGCTACTCCATAAATGTTCATCTAATGGGCAAAATTATAAATCAATGGAAATGTGGTGTTTCTTTATAGAAAGCTTGGGTTCTCCAGAGATGGTCAACTAAAAGAAAATTAAATTTCTATCTAGTGATAGAACTATTCAAAGTAACTTACAAACACTGTGATTTGACTATTTATCCCTTCAGGAGAACAATAATTGCAGAAAATTGAAGTCAACACACAAAAATCACTTTAAACCTTGATATTCCAGGAAAAATATTCATTCCTATTTACCATTTTCATTTACTTTACTTTTTATTATTCATAATTTTAAATTATTTTATAAGGAATAGAGTCAATGGACCTATATGGTAAGTACAAGCTAAGCTGAGTTTTACTCTATTTTTTCAGGTGAACTTTTTCTGTTGTTTATTTTTGTGTGTGTTTAAACCTGTTGATTAAAAAAATTCCTGGATAAACAATAAAAATCTGGTTTATTTCTTCATTTAATGCCTATTTCCCTTTTAGTTTACAATTGACTATATGTCACAGAGGGAGAGTTTGGCAAAGAGAGGGATAGGATAAGGATGTTGTGAGATCCAAATGTCTAGCAAAGGATATTTTTAGGCTGTGCATTGGCCTTTATATGAGAATGACTGATGGGAAGCATTCAAAACCCTAAATATTAAATGTTCTATTTGAAGTACTCCCCTTAGTTGCCTATCAGAAAATATAACCTCCTTATGAAGAAGGTGAATTAGAAACCCAGAGTTCCCTTTCCTTGTATTCAGATACTGAGGTAGTGCAGTCAAGAATTTAGCAGTGACAATTTCAGCTGTGTGGGACTACAGGCCTCCCACACTATCTGAAGTAGAATGTTCCAATAAAACCTTTCTAAGCCAAAATGGCATAAAGTAAAGAAGCAATTACCATCAATTTGTATGGGAAATTTTTTGAGCATTCCCAGACCCCCAAAATAACCTACCAAATTATACTAAATGACACATAAAACCTAAAATAACACTAACATATAGTAAAAGCAGTTCCACTCTTGCTACTTGAGGTACAAGCTGCCTCTCTAACAGCTGGGCTGGTTGTAAAGCAAATGCTGAATATCATTTTTACTCTTTGCCTTCTTATAAAAAACTAAAGTCTTTTTCAGATTTCTTTCTGTTAGCAAAAATAGGTACTAATGTAGTCTTTAGTAAAAGCAAAATGGTATACTATGAACTTCTGAAAAGAGTATACCTGTAATTAGTAAAATCAATTATATATTTTTCTTCATTAAACATCACATATATTTGTGAATAACCTGCCTGAAAACTGGAGAGTTTCTAGACAAACTTCTTTTTTGAATGACAAGAAGTAGAGTTTAATTTCTGAGAGCAGCTATTCCAGATCAATTTCATGTTTAGTGGAATGAGCTGATTGAGTGCAAGTTTAGAACTGAAAACCCCTAGCCCAGAAGTTATTATGGACACGTTGGAGGAGAGACCTTGGTCGATTAGATATCCAGCTAAAAGCAAACTTGAAATGAATTCTGATCCCACACTCATATTTGGCCAGGCACGGATGCATTGAAAACAAAAATCTCTTTCCGTAAGAGGTGACTTCCAAGTGAGGAAAAGAAACATTCATAAAAATAAAATGGACATGATGTGACAATAATTGACATATACACAGAAATGTATGGTATTCCAAGTCTTTCATGAGTCAGCTTGAAGTTGATGAATGGAGAATGGCTTCAGAGAGCAGTTGGTGTTTGTGTTGGGACTTTAAGTACAAGAAAGAGTTGGCCAGGTACATCGAGACAGATGGAATGGAAAGATGAAGAGCTCGAGAGTCCAACACACATTTGGTTAAAAGAAGGAGGAGGTGTGTAAGACCAGTGTGTCCATTTAGTGAGGGCAAGGGTTATCTGGGTTACCTTTCTTGGATCTGCACCTCATATCTGTTCCATATAACTATACTGAGTCAGTGAATTTGGTGTGGGGTAGTCAGAGGACAAAATTAGCAGACACCATTGTGAGCTAGGAGATGGGGAAGCACAGTGAGCTTGGGTGGTAGAGATCATTAATAACATCATCCAAATAGCACTTCATTTGGAAGGGAACCCAGTTACTTCCTGCTTTGCTTGCTTTTTCACATGCAAAATAATGATTAGGTGTCATTCTAAAAAGTTTGTAACTACAAATAAGATGTCTAGGGGAATAATGGCACCAGACTCTTTGGACAAGCTTCCTACTATATAAAAGCCTCATAAGAATGGACACAAGGGAGCATGGGGCCCCTGCTGATGACTTCCAAGATCTATGCAGCAGGTATTTTATTATTTGAGTTCAGATATCAGGTTCCTGGAATGGGAAAGCTGATCTCCAACACCTCTCCCCTAAATATTTTGCAAGAATAATGGCCTAAAACCTGTCTGCATGGCACAGAGGTCACTCCTGGCTCATTAGCAATTTAATTAGTCCCAGAGTGGGACAGGTAGGTGGAAGATGCTTGTCAAGAAGAGGAAGCCATCCTAGTCACACATTTTTTTAAAATAAATCTTTATTGTTCAGATTATTACAGGTTTTCCTCTTTTTTTCCCCCATAGCTCCCCTCCACCTGATTCCCCACCCCACCCCATGCCCTTACCCCCCGCCACTGTCTTCATCCATAGGTGTAAGATTTTTGGCCAATCTCTTCCCGCACCTCTCACACCCCCTCCCCCCTGAGAATTGTCAGTCCACTCCCTTTCTATGTCCCTGATTCTATTATATTCACCAGTCCATTTTGTTCTTCAGATTTTTTATTCACTTGATTTTTAGATTCACTTGTTGGTAGGTATATATTTGATGTCATTTTGTTGTTCATAATTTTTATCTTTACCTTTTTCTTCTTCTTCCTCTTCTTAAAGAATACCCTTCAGCATTTCATGTAATCCTGGTTTGGTGGTGATGAACTTCTTTAGCTTTTTCTTGTCTGTGAAGCTCTTTGTCTGACCTTCAACTCTGAATGATAGCTTTGCTGGGTAGAGTAATCTTGGTTGTAGGTTCTTGCTGTTCATCACTTTGAATATTTTTTGCCACTCCCTTCTGGCCTGCATAGTTTCTGCTGAGAAATCAGCTGACAGTCGTATGGGTACTCCCTTGTAGGCAACTAACCGTTTTTCTCTTGCTGCTTTCAAGATTCTCTCTTTGTCTTTTGCCCTTGGCATTTTAATTATGATGTGTCTTGGTGTGGTCCTCTTTGGATTCCTCTTGTACGGGGTTCTGTGTGCTTCCTGAACTTGTAAGTCTATTTCTTTCACCAGGTAGAGAAAGTTTTCTGTCATTATTTCTTCAAATAGGTTTTCAATATCTTGCGCTCTCTGTCTTCTTCTGGCACCCCCAAAATTTGGATGTTGGTACACTTAAAGTTGTCCCAGAGGCTCCTTACACTATCTTCATATTTTTGGATTCTTTTTTTTGTTTGTTTGTTTTTCTGGTTGGGTGTTTTTTGTTTTCTCATATTTCAGATCTTTGGTTTGATTCTTGGGGTCCTTGGATCTACAGTTGAGTTTCTGTATATTCTTTATTTCAGACAGTGTATGCTTAATTTCTGACTGGTCCTTTTCCATTTTTTTGGCATTCTCATTAAGGCCCTTGAAGGTCTCACTAAGCTCCTCGGAGGTCTCATCAAGTTTCTTGGCGGTTTTTAGAAGATTCTTGAGTAACCTTATAAATGTGGTTCTGAACTCTATGTCGTCCAGTAGTTTGCTTTCCTCCATTTCTTTCATTCATGACATGTTTCTTTGTCTCCGCATTTTGCTGCTTCCCTGTGTTGATGGAGTGGCTTTGTGTGGTAGGTGACCTATAGGGGCCAGTAGCTCAGCCTCCCCAATCACCTGAGGTGGACGCCTTTGGTATACCCCTTTGTGGGCTGAGTGCAAAGTCTTGGTGTAGTTAAGCCTTGATTGCTGTTGGTACACTGGGAGGAATTGACCTCCATGCCAATTGGCTGTGAGGACCCGCTGTGTCTATAATGGAAGAACTGCTGTGTTGGAGACACACTTATGGTGCAGGACTTGTTTCAGTGGGGCTTTGGTGCTCACTGAGTCTGCCTCTTGAATGTGTCACTTATGGATGTGAGGAGCTGAAATCTGGTGTCTCACACTGACCACTAGGTACACTGGCTTCTAGATCTCCAATGGGGTGCAGGTCAGCTACTGTCTGAGGCCACCCAGCAGGAGCTACGGCGAGAACTACAGTTTCTCCTCTTTGCTTGGGGTTTGAAGGTTTTGGAGCTGTCCGACCTGGGCTGCAAGTTTGCTAGGTTAAGCTGCGATAGGGCAGGCCATTCATATGCGAAAGCCACTGCTTGGAGCTTGGGTGGGTTTGTAGATTGTGCGGGGCGGAGTCTCAGGGCGTCACTAGGCTAGGGCGTGGCAAACAGCGATGGCTGCCAGTAAGCCGGCTCTGTGTCTCCAACCGCATCTCCACATCCCGCACCCCAGCACAGTAAACAATTATTCCTGCGCGCAGCCCTGCAAGCAAGCCACCCTCACTTTCCGACCCGATGGCAGACAGTCCAGCTTCTCCCCGTAGGAGTTTGGGTCCCCTGTGTCTCCCCAGAAACTGGAGTTTGGAGTAATTGGGAGCTTGTCTCCCTTCGGGTTTAAAAAAGCAGCGCTCCTAGTCGCCCGTCGTCAGCCCGATTTGCGCGCCTCCATACCTCAGCTTTTCAGCGTTTGTGCACCTCTCAATGCTGTTTTCTCTTTCCTTCTAGTTGTAGAACTTCCACTCAGCCAGCTTTCCCGTGGTTCTTGGTGATAGACGTTTTGTATTTTAGTTGTAGTTTTGAAATTGTTGTGCGGGGCAGCAGTTTAGGTGTTTACCTACGCTACCATCTTGGATCCTCTCCCACAGTCACACATTTTTAATGGTATTTGCACTTCTAGTGCCCTTAGGAGGCTGTTTCTTATGGTTGGAGATTATTTTCCTAGATAATCTGATCCTATTTTGAGTTTTATGAAAGATGAAAGGGTAGTTCCTGCAAAGTTGCAGAGAGAGGCAAGGGAGGAGATAAAATTCTGACACTATTTACTTCCTTTTTGATTGTTGATTTTATTTTATGAAATGACAGCGGATCAGAATAAGTTTAAGCCAAGAAGAAAATTTAGTCATACAAGCATACAGAGAATTTCTGAACTTCTGGTAGACAATGTGGGGAGTAGAACATAGTAAAATTAGCTCTGAGGTTGAAATTCTGGTCCTAGCCTCCTAGCTGAGAGGTGACACTGTGATTCAATTATTTAAACTCTCCATGATTCTATTCTCTCATCAAAATATCAAAATTATGCCAGAACATCTACTTCAGAGGGCAAGTAAGGTACTCTAACAACCACACAATATTTTTATCTATTGCACACTGAAGTATACAGAACCCTTTTGTGTTAGTAAGGTATTCTTCTTCACAAATGTGAATATTCTGCACCCCCTGGAAAAATCAAACATACATGTGGCTTTGTTTCTTTGAAAAAAATCAGTTACCCTGATCGGCCCCCCTGCTGAACTCTGTCTTTGAAAGCTGTGCTTTGTGGGAAAAGGCGATGAGTTGTCCACAAAGAGCCTCAACCTTGTGTGGCATTCTATTGTGTTTGTTGTCCTGGGAAGCAAAGGGCTTAGCCATGGGTAACCCTTAGTGATCCCCTCCAGAGCAAGGGCTGTTTGCTTCATGTAATTCCCTTGCTTGAATAATCAGTGAGGCAACTGAAAGCTGGCCTAGATTACAAGATTTATGAAATACAAATTTCACCAGTAACCTCTGTTTCCTCCTTCCTTTACGGTGGTAGGTTAAGAGCTCAGGTAGAGAAAATAGAAAGAGAAGAGAGGTAGTGCTTTATCATTCCTCTGGCCTGAATCCACGGGGATATTGCACACAGCTCAATGTTTGCAGGAGAAGAGAAGCCATATGGGAGGAGGGAGATGTATTAAAGGAGGGCCAGCCAGTGCGGTGGGGACTCCAGGACAGGGATGCCCGTGAGAGGCACTTGGAGAGAAGACAGTAGGCTTTCTTGTCCACTCTCTCTTAGTGTTTCTAATACAATTCAGGTAAATGAATAGAGGTAGAACTTTCATGATAGAGATTCAAAGGAGAAATATTTTTTTGTAGAGGTTGATGTCAGATATAATGAGGAAATCTTTTAAATACTGCTTTTATTCTGATGAGCTGTCTAAACTTAGTTTACAATCTGCAAACCCAATAAAATAAGGTGTAGAACTTACGTTCCAGGCATACACGCAATACCTTTTTTCTCCCCATATCTTATCCTGTCCCAGCGCTAAATATTTGGCTCCATATAGACATATACATGGAAATTTATATATATATATATATATATATATATATATATATATATATATATATGTTTTATTTGTGTGTATGTAGTGCTGGCATGTGGTTTACTGGTGTTTGGAGGCTTATGTCATCACAGGAATATGAAGTTATCTCGTCCTCCCACCTTTGGATTCCTGTATAGCCTCAGAGTAGATTCCCCACTTTAGCTTTGGTTCTGTGGGTGCCCATCTCTGATCAAAGCTAATTCAATTGCCTGGCACAGTTCTGACTCCATTTCAGGAGGAATAAGACACGTTCACCTTCTGAAACTATGATGACTTGTTTCTCTATGGATGTTTTCTATTTTTAAAATCTTATTTGGAAAAACAGTTTGTAGCACAAAAGCATTGCTTTCATGAGAGAAAAAATAAGGTATAGCTGTGATATACTTGCTTGGGATAGTGCTATAATATGATTCCAACAAATTGACCTTCTGGTTATTTTGCTTAAGGCTATGTCATAAGCCTCAGCCTTAGGAAGATGCTAGCTGATTCTTTAGTGAAGAGGTTACAGAAAAAAAAAAAAAGATAACAAACAATATATATGCAAAACCAGGACAGTTTCCTGGATCAATTGGGCCCACTGTGATGTAGACCTCGGTCAGGGTTTGATTTGTCACCTGGAATCTATATACCTTCACTCTAACAAGGACTCACCCTAGCATGTCAGATCCCCTGGTTATCAGAGCAACCACTGTGTCTGGCAACCCTAAAATGCTAAAAATATTTCTTTTACCCCAGTGTACATTTACATTGAAGAATGGCCATAGGACAGTTAGGTGAAGGTTTTGGAGAATGTTTAATATGTATACTTATTTCTGTAAGAGCCTCCCTTTAGAATGCCCAGCCTCTCCTTTAGTAGAAGGGCTCTGACCTTCAAAATGGCACAAATCTAGATACTAGCATAGAGACCATGATTTTCCATTTCTGTGACTGAATACACAAGCTCTTGACATAAATGAATCAAAAGATTCTTTGTTGGCTGTCCATCTATTTCATCTCTAGGAATATCATAACTTATTAGCTGTTGCAACAATTCCTTGAGTGCCAAGGCACTCTTGTTTCCTCTCCAGCTTTATGGCCCATTACAGTAATCCATCCACCTTTCCTCAAGGTTAGGTGCTGGCATTTTGCCTCTGCTCTACCAGAGTCCTACCATCCCCATCTGTTCTTCCATAGTTCATCTCTGAATAAGGTAACTATGTACCTGGAACACACTGTTTTTCTCTTTACCTCACCGTCATGAAATTTATTAATATATTTTATTCAAAAATACTTACTGAGCACCCTTTATATCCCTGGACTGTGATGGGTGTTGGAAGTATGTACCAGAAAGTTATGCATACTCTTGACACTTGTGGAATTTTTAGTAAACAGGTGAGATAGGCTCCAATGGCGTAATAACACACATACATTTAAATCATATCCATCAATATAAAATCATAGATCTTATAAAGGAAATTAACATTGGCATTGTTCATATAAAAAGGGTCTTTGACCTAGTCTGATATGTTAGGGAAGGATCTCCAGGGAAAATAGCATTTTATTTGAGAATTAAAATCTTAAGAAAGAATTGGTGCAGAATGGTTATGAGGGACGGTGTTCAAAAATAGAGCAGCAGGTATATATAAAGTCCTGTGATGAGAGAGTGCTTGTTTGTTTGAAGATTAAAAAGAAGGTCAGTGTAGCTGGAGCTTTGAAAGTGGAGGGGGTCATGGTGTGAGATGAGATGAAGAAGTATTTAGGGCCTACCATGCTGAGCCATATTAATTATTTAATTGTACCATAAGAGCAAAGAACAAAAATAATTCAAGCCATTGAAGGATTTTACTCAGACATGTGATATATCACCAGATTTGCAGGGAAGAGAGTTGATTAATGGGGATTTAAAAACATGAAAGAGGAAGGGGAGTCTTGCTATTCCAGAAAGATGTGAAGTTATTTGAGCCAGGGTGGTGGTGGTAAGGGAAATAGAAGTGAGTGTATTCATGTATTTAGATGTGGCATTCAGGATTTGTTTATGGAGGTAGAAAAGCGAGGGAGTTGTCAAAGATGTTTCTCATGCCCTGGCTGGTTTGGCTCAGTAGATAGAACATCAGCCTTTGGACTGAAGGATTGCAGGTTCAATTCCTGGTCAAGGGCACATATCTCCATTGAAGGCTCGATCCCTGGCCTGGCCCTGGTAAGGTCACGTGTGGGAGGCAACCAATTGATGTGTCTCTCTCACATCATTGCTTCTCTGTCTCTCTCTCCCCACTCTTCCCACTCTCTAAAAATACGAATAGAAAAATATTCTCAGGTGAGGATTCACAATAAAAAAATAAGTTTCCCACGCACTTGACATGCAGAAAAGGATTAAGAGTAGTGTCATTCTTTGAGAAAGGGAGAAATAGAAAACAATTTCAGAGGCTAGCCAGTGATTCCAATTTGGGATGTGTTCAGTTCATCCTCTTTGTAGTTTATCAAGTGGGTAACTGGAGATATGTGTCTTGAAGCTAAAAGGAGAATTAGCAGTCATTAATGTGAAGAGAGAGATTCAAGTTAGGGATATAAATAAGGACGTTTTAATTTATTTACTGTATTTTCAGATAAGATAGACTTAAAAGGAATTAAATGCTATTGAGGAAAGTGCAGTATTAAGTGCGAGGCTACCAATACAGGGAGAAGAACAGATTAATTCCTTTGAGGTCAGCTGAAAATGAAGACTGAAGCACAAGTGAGGCATATACTGGAGAAAGTATTCCTCTTCTACTTTAATATGAGAGGTAAAGGGGCTCAGGGAAAGAACAAAGTAGGCTGGTGAGCCTTGTAGTGAGATGATAAAGGATCTCTGTTTTATGTTACATTTCTTTTTTGTATTAGACAATAAGAGTAAGGCCAGGAGATGGAGAGTCAGAGTTTTAGGGGAGCACAAAAGTTTAATTGTGGAAAGTGGACAAGACTTGTTGACCAGAAAAGTGTCTGATTTCAAGATAGTGTTAGGGCCTCTTTCAACTTGAAGATCATGAATAAATTGTAGCATCAATTTGTGTGGTTTTTTCCCTGTGATTTTCTCAAGTAGAATTCAGTTGCTCAAATGAATGCAGAAGGTAGGGAAATATTTGGCTTGATTCAAGGTTGGTATTTTTCAAAATGGGCTTAGTGAGAAATGGAAAGGAAAAGAAGTGATTGGCAAGAGTGTTTTTGAATTAGTGTACCAAAGAACCTAAACTGGATAATGAGAGGCTTTATGAAAGGGGAAGGTTATTGGATTGAAAACAAAACAAAACAAAACAAAACAAAACAAAATAACTATGGGGATTTATTAGTCTAGGTAGTATAAAGAGGTCAATTGAGTAAGCAATCTGGATTAATAGAAGACTGTGAACATAAAGACTGGATTAAAACAGTTAAAATGGATTGTAAATGATGAATTAGGAGGAACTTTTGTTATAAGAAAGATAAAGATGGTGTGATTTGGACCACAGTGTTGGGTGAGGTGTGGGAGATAGGGAGAAGTAGGATTATTGATTTTGGAAATGGTGCTGTTTCAGGTGGTAATATGTTCTAGTATGTGGCTCTGAGAGTGGGTGTCTGGGATATCATGCTGAAGGAGATTATTATGGTTAAAGGAGCTCAAGAAAAGTTGAGGCCAGTGTACATGAGAATGACAATAAAAGTAGTGAAGAAAATGAGAGACTGGAGCAGGACTAATGAGGATGACAGTTTTAGGAGAGAGGAAAATATTACAATCAAATGGCCATGGCTCTCAAGGAGCAGACTTTTTATAAGAGAGTAGGGAAGAGTTTCAGAGACTGACTACCTATCCCATTCTTTCTTCTTGATCACTTAGGAAGATGGCAGTTCTCTTCCTTCCTGGCAGTTTGATTGGGCCCTATGACTGAGTTCTGGCCATTGCTATACAAAAAGAAGTGATGTTGTCAATCTTTCAGTAAGATGAATAAATAACCAGTATATCTTCCCTTTGACTTCTTCCCTCCATTTGCCTCAGGTGAATGTTGTCAGAATTAACTTGAAACTGCAAAATGTAAGGACCAAAAAAAATGGAAACAGACTAATTTTTGAGTCACTTCTCAGATGAAAAATATTCTGACTGTATCTATTAGACAAGGGAGTGATGTGATTAAGAATAAAAAGCCTCCCAAAGGGAGGGGGCCAAGGCCTGTGGAGACCAGTGGGCAAGATGTGTCTTGCAGAGAGCCAGAACATTAACCCTGGGAGGAAGACTTGCACTGTGTCTGGAAGATTGAGACAGGTATTAATTTTTATGTCCTTTTCCTACGATAAGAGAAGACTCAATTTTCCAACCTTCTTTGCAATTAGGTAAGAGTCAGCATATGATTAGTTATGGTTAAGTAAATGTGGGCAGAAATGATGTAGGCTGTCTCCATGCCTGGATTCTCAAACTTGTTGAAAACTCCTTTGTCCATTTATTATCTCTCCTCTCAGTTTTTTTGTTTTGTTTTGTTTTTGGATGAAAAAAACGTTTCTGAGATAACCGAGGCATGTGATAGAATAAGACAGGATCTATGAGTCACCACTTAGTTGACAGCTGCCAGGAAATCTTAACTTTCATAGCTGAACATTGCATGAGTGAGAACTAAGCTTCTATGAAATCACTGGGGGGTTGAATACTGATTCAACAGCTGGTAGCTTTGATCTTGAGCAGAAGTGGATTAATATCACAAAATAAAAATTCCCACAAATATATGGCACTGCCTTAATAGCAGGAAAGTAATCAGGGAGGACATATTTGATATTGGCAACTTGGACAAAGGCAACTCATATTATGGTAGAACATTTGGAAAATTGTCACTTTTGGTAACACTTAGGAGGCAGATGATTTGCCTAACTCCATGGTCAGCAAACTGCGGCTCGCGAGCCACATGTGGCTCTTTGGCCCCTTGAGTGTGGCTCTTCCACAAAATACCATGGCCTGGGCGAGTCTATTTTGAAGAAGTGGCATTAGAAGAAGTTTAAGTTTATAAAATTTGGCTCTCAAAAGAAATTTCAATCATTGTACTGTTGATTTTTGGCTCTGTTGACTAATGAGTTTGCCGACCACTGGCTAACTGATCTGTATAAGATATTTGAGAAAAAAATCATATGATTAATGTGAGTTGGCTGTTATTGCACTTGACAAACTGTTATAAGGAAGGGATGGCATAATGAAAAATTGACTGGTTTTCTAGCAGAAATGAAAGGGAAAATGGAGTCCAAAAATGTTGGGCCTTTGTAGGGTCAGAAAAGCCTCTTTCTAGGCTCCAAATAGTAATAAATGGGATTTAAAAATTTTTTGAGTGTCAAAATTCAGTTTCACTTTTCATTTTACCAAAATGGCTCAGGGTGAAGATGAAAAAGAGTAGATGGTCTGTATTCATATTTACTTCAAGAGACCATCAAGGTAATAGTTATAAACATAGAAAAAGTCACAGCTGAAGAATTATACAAAGAACTTTGGATGTAGTTATTGGGCTGTGAATTTACTAGGAAATGACAAAGTCTGAGCCTAATAAGTTTTGGAAAAAAAAGTATTACCAGGGAAACCTGAAGACCAAACTAAAAATCTTTAATACTGATGTAGGTATTAAGACAACTTCCAGTCCATTCATTTCCCATAATCAAGAGGCTGCCTTTAAGGCTGTTTTGCCTCAAGGAAGTCACATTTATCCTTATTTATGACTAGAGGCCCAGTGCACAAATTTGTGCATGGGTGTGGTCTAGCCGCCCAGCCCCAATTGGTGGATCAGGGCTGGGCCTGTCAGGAGGAGGAGATGGTGGGAGGCCGGCTGGGGGGAGAGGCTGCGGGCTATTGGCTGGCGGGCCCTGGCCCCAATTGGAGTTGGGGGGCCAATTGGGGGTAGGGCTGGCTGTGGGGAGGGGCTGTGGGTGGTGGGCCTGTCGGCCCTGCCCCAGAATGGGGCCAGGGGAGGGGCTGTGAGAGGTTGGCTGGCCAGCCCCTCCCCCAGTTGGTGTATGGATGGAGCTGGCTGGGGGGAGGGGCCGCAGGCCAATCTGGGTGGTGGGGGCCCATCTGTGATGGGGCCAGCCAGGGGGAGGGGCTGAAGGAGGTTGGCCAGCTGGCCCCGCCTCCTATTGGGGTGGGGGGAGTGATCAAAGTTGGGGCCAGCCAGGGGGAAGGGCCATGGGGGGGTGTGGGGGTTGGTTGCCTGCCCTACCCCCATTTTGGAGTGGGAGAGGCTGATCAGGGGCAGGGAGGCTGGGGGGAGGGGTCTTGGGAGGTTGGTTGGCCGGCCCCACCCCCTGATCGCAGTTCGCTGGCCACAGTGGGCGTCATAGTGACTGGTTGTTTTGGCGTTATGGTTGCTGGCTTTTTATATGTGTCCATGTAGGCTAACGGGAAGGAAAGCATTCCCAAGAAAAGGACATAAAGTCATGGAGAGCTATGACCAAAATAGATCCTCCCAAGGACTAGAACCAGTTCATGGAATCTCCACTACCTCTCAGGCAAGGATACTCCCAAGTGTCTGCTTTCCTGAATTTCAAAAATGTTATGACTGCTATCTCCCATTCTCTCTCTACTCTGGTTTTTGTTGTTGTTGTTTGTTTCAAGATGTGGATATTTTTTTCATTCCCAGCATTGTATATTGAAGTGAAGCATATGTTTTATCTATATGAAAAAGCCACACATAGAAGACTGCAAATTACCTGGAGAACCTGATTTTGAGCTAGAAATAGTGACCAGGAAGCAATATGGCTTGCACCTCTTAGAAATAAAGAGTATTCCATGTGTTGAAAAAAGGATAAAATGATTATTTGTTGAGAAGAACATTGAGTTGTGGCAGATACTCACCAGTCTTATTTCTTCTTCTGGGGACTGCTAGAAGTCTATATTTTGAAGCCCCTATTTCAGCTAGGTTAGTGCCACATGACTGAGTTATGGCTGATGGGGTGTAAGCAGAAGTAACATGACTCTTTCTGGCTGAGGTGAGTAAGTATATGGTGTGTATTGTCTCAATATATTTTTTTTCTCTCCTTGCTGGCTGAGTGATGCCAAGATGACTGTAATGTCAAAAGATGTGGGACAACCCCAAAAGCAGCTGCTTTGAGGAAAGTCACTTGACTTCATCAGACTGTACTTTGAGTGAGAAATACATTTTTGTGTCACACCCTGAAATTTCAGAATTTCTTTGTTACTGTGGCTAATTCTAGCTTATCCTAACAGATACAGGAACTTAATGGGAAAAAAAAGTCTTTCCTCAAACTTACAAAATATAAACTTTGAGAGAAGACATAATCATCATT
This sequence comes from Plecotus auritus, assembly GCF_963455305.1. Lineage (NCBI taxonomy): Eukaryota > Metazoa > Chordata > Mammalia > Chiroptera > Vespertilionidae > Plecotus > Plecotus auritus. The sequence goes on from NC_137783.1 coordinate 141,711,645, forward strand.
GGAAACAATATTTTAAGGAGAAAGCAGTATTTCATTAAAGTAAGGAAGTAAAGGAAAAGCTAAGGATGGAGATTAAAGATAAAAGTGAGTTTGCTTATTATAGAGTAGGATTTTGGGATAGAAGAGTGAAAAGTTTAGACAAGTAAACATAGGGTATAATTAGTTAGAATCAAGGAAATATAGAGCATCTTAATGATAGCAACTCTAAAGACCAGGGTGATGGGGAGGACTTACACAACAGGGATGAAAGGCCTGATTGGCTCAGTTTTAATTTAATTAATTAATTAATTAATTAATTAATATATTTTTTTTATTTTACTTTTTAATCCTCAAATATCATCAAGGATATTTCCCAATGACTTTTAGAGAGAGAGAAAGAGAGAAAAACATCGATGTGAGAGAAACGCATTGATTGATTGCCTCCTGCACATGCTCTGAACAGGGCCTGGGCAAGGAGGAGCCTGCAACCAAGGTACGTGCCCTTGACCAGAATCAAACCTGGGATCCTTCTGTCCACAGACCAACATTCCATCCACTGATCCAAACTGGCTAGAGTCCCAGTTTTTACTGTTGGTCTAATTAAACAGCCTGTAACTCTCATTGCTGGAGGAATTGTTCCTCCATCTGCAGTGTAAGGCTGCCAGCTCTTTCTCTGGGAAGCCCAGGTGGTGGCAATCCCTACAGCAGTCATGCTTGGACAGCATGATGACAGCAACAGTGATTTTAATCCCTGTACTTTGTTTCCTCAGTTCTTAGATTGATTGCCCCTAACCCTTCTTTGGAGGCTATTTATAGGTCAATGTGTCATTGAGATGGCCACTAGTTTCCTGAAGTATCTTCAGGCCAATTATCAACTTCCTTGCAATTCCATTGAGAATTCCTAGTTGTGACAACTGTTTCCTAAAGGTACATTTTTTTTATATTCTGAAGCTGGAGAATAGTTTTCAAGGGGGACATGATTCCTTTCAGGCTTGTTTTGCTCTGAAGGCTTTAAACTTTATTTCCCTCTAGCTTTATATATCTATGTCTCTAGAAAGTTTGAGAATGCTATTGTTTACCACATTGCACAATGTTCTCTCTCTTTTTTTTAATTGATTTTAGAGAGAGGAGGGGAGACACGAAGAGAAACATTGATTGGTTGTCTCCTACATGTACCCCAACTGGGGATCGAGCCCCGCAACCTGGGTATGTGCCCTGATAGGGAATCATACCTGCTGCCTTTTGGTGTAGGGCAGTGGTCGGCAAACTCATTAGTCAACAGAGCCAAATATCAACAGTACAATGATTGAAATTTCTTTTGAGAGCCAAATTTTTTAAACTTAAACTTCTTCTAACACCACTTCCTCAAAATAGACTTGCCCAGGCCGTGGTATTTTGTGGAAGAGCCACACTCAAGGAGCCAAAGAGCCACATGTGGCTCGTGAGCCGTAGTTTGCCGACCACGGGTGTAGGGGACCACACTCCAAGCAAATGAGCCACACTGACCAGGGCCCACAGTGCTCTCTTTATGAGGGCCTCCTGTAGAAAGGCTCTATGATCTTGGAATCAGTAAAAAGTGCTTTTCCTGAGAAACTAGATTGTTTCATTTATCCATAGATAAGGTAAATATTATTATCTTTATCTGTGGTGTTGATGGCTAGAGAACTTTCATGTGAATCTGTGCCTTATCCCTTTCTGAAAAATATTTTGAGTACTAACCCCATCTTGAATTCATCCTTTTTTTTTTTTTTCCTATTGTCGGGGTTTTTAAAAAGTTTTCATTAATTTTTAAAAATACTCTATGGATACTTCAAGGTGAATTTGAAGCCTCTGATAAAGAGAAAGTGAGAACTAGAGTAAGAAAGAAAGAATACTTACTGCCAGCATTCTGTCCATATTCCCTCAGACCCTACTATTTCAGTGGGGCCTGGCGGACATCCGCTCTGTGCCGAGGCCACTTTCTGGAACTGCAGAAGGCTGTAATGCTTATGTGCAGGGAAGGTTAGAAGCGCCAGAAAATTAGCTCCCCTGGGAACTGATCTTTATCAGTGATTGTCAGGTTAGTATACGAATACCCCACTTTCCTCACCCCTTGGTTGGGATGATTATAGTTGGTTTGCATCATTTCCTGTTTTACATCATTTCCCTGTTTACCCGCTGCATTGAGCTCAGGTTACTCACTGTGTTATTGAGCTGTGTTTTCTCCCATGTGTCATTCTCATTCTATTACTGTTCCCTTCACTTCTCAAAGATGTCCTTGCATGCAAATTTGGATCAGGTCTACTTCTAGGGAGACCCAACTAACAGAGAGAAAAAGAAAAAGGGGGAGAATGGAGAGAGAGAAAAAGATAGAAAGAGACAGTCAGAGATAGGGAAAAGAGAGGGAAGTAAGGATGCAAGAAGGAAGGCAGAGGGAGAAAGACATACATGGATAGTATATGAACACTGTAAGTTCATTTTTGCTACTTAAAGATTCTTGTTCTTCTTAGATGAGGTGTTTTTATAACTGACAGTAGTAGGTTTCTCTGTTGGTGAATGAATAAACTAAAACAACGTAAATCACTTCTTTGGAGGTTTAACAGAGTGAATATATACATATAAAACTTTCTCTAGCTTTTTAATTAATATACAACTTTAAAACCTTAACTGAGTTGAATACTGGTTGTATTGTCTTCTTTCATACTCTCTGTTAGAACCTTAATAAGAACTGTCTTCATGCCCACTCCCTTTCTTGTGCTCTCTGATAAAGGGACAGGCCAGGTTCTGCCACTCACTGAAAAATCTCATCCACCCTTAGTACAGGTAACCTGTGACATTCACCTTCAAATGATCAGGAAAAATAATATATAATACAGTTTTTATCACACCCTTATTCTGAACAAAACATTGGTGCCTAAGAAGGCAAGAAAGCATAGTACATAGGCAACTTAAAATCAGTTAAGAAAAAGAAAGGTACACTGCATATATTTATTCATTTATTCATTTTGCAAATAATGAATGTTGTGAAGAACCCTAAAATATGTCAGACACTACATAACCAATAGAAATGCATCATATATGTTCACCTCAGGACTGACCCCATTGCCGGTGGAAATGGGGTTCTTGTGGTGTCACAAGGAATAACATTTCTAGGGACCCACAAGGGAGGATGAGGTCTGGCGGTAATATTTATTTATGGTGCAAAATTAAAGGAGTTCCCCAATGCTCTATCTCTGCCCATTCCAACATGGAATATCCGGGCCAGAAATAGAGTCAATGTGCAGAGATCCTGTGCCATATTAAAGCTTAGTCCCAATCCAGCATCCAGCTAGTTTAGCTTGTGTTCCTGTGTGCAGTCCACTGCTTTGCTGCTGTACCTAGGCTTTCACCTGGAGCACACATCTGGATTCCACATGGCCAGGAGGCCAGGGGCCGTGGCTACCAGGACCACATGATTATGAACAGAGAATGCACAAATGCAGGGGTGAGTGTGGGGTCATGGGGGGTGGGGAGGAGCAAGGGAAGAGAGAGAGAGAGAGAGAGAGAGCTTCTTTGTTCACCTGGACTTAGTATTCTCAGGCTGGCGAGGACCCAGAAGCTTTTCCAAAGTAACCAATCAACGTCCCAAACTTTCGTGGCTTGCATTGTGGTCCACCCCCAACCAACAATCTTTTCCCAGATTAGACTGACAGTCTTCTATGGTTAAGTACCTTCCCCTGCAACATTTTTACTCGATGTTAATGTCCTTATCTCCCCGTGCTCTTTGCCACACACAGCCAGGTACCAGAGGGGGGAAGGGTGGGACATTAATCCCCTTGGGGGAACAATGATGGGGTTCCTTGGGGTGTGGAGCTGTAGCTTCCTAATGAAGCAAACAGGCTCAGTGTCCCATACTCTTTGCTTCCTCTCCCTCATTAATATCTAGCTAACTAGGTAACAACCCCAGAAAAGCAGCACTGTTTGTACAATCCCACAACTGGAAACAAGCCAAATGTGCATCTCCAGGAGAATGGGTAAACAAAGTGGGATATTCAAGCAGTGAAACAAGATGCAGCAATGAGAGTGACTGAGCTACAAGTACATGAAACAACATGGGTGAATCTCATAAATGTACATCAGAGCCAAAGAAGTCAGATACAGAAGAGTGTATTCTTCCATCCCATTTATATAAAGTTTAAAAACAGGCTGTGTTGTTGAAATTTAGGACTATAGATTTACTTGAGGGTGTGGGGTGGTGTCTGAAAGGGAACGTGAGGTGGCTTCTGGTGTTCTGCTTATTGCTTGGTCTGGATGTTAGCTTCATGGGTATGCTAGCCTTGTGAATATTTACTTACCCAGCTGTACACTTGTGATTTATGCCCTTTGTTGTATCTATGGCATTGAGATATGTATATGTATATAGATGCATATATAAATCAGACATATTTCCACTTGGAGTTCACATCTGCTAGGAGAACTGTGGTATATAAACACATGCCTTTAAATTTATGTTAAAATTATTAAGAACCATGAATGTGATGATATAAGCTAGAGGTCCTGGAATTAAAAGTGAGATTAAAGTGCTCTTCCACCTGGGAAGAATCAGAAATGCTTAATGGAAGCAATGAATACATTTTGAGATCAGCCTGAAAGGATGAGTAGGGGCTGCCATGTGTGTGAGGAGTGGAAGGGCCTCGGTGGAGGAATAGTAAGAAGAAATGTGCTGGCATGTTCTATGAACACATGTGTGTGAGGAGTGGAAGGGCCTCGATGGAGGAATAGTAAGAAGAAATGTGCTGGCATGTTCTATGGAAGTTTTGGAAGATAAGCCAGAGGAGAAGTTGGTGCTTGATGATGGAAGGATTTCAACAGTGGACTGAGGAATTGGAGTACATTTTGCTGAGTTTGAGCATAGTTGCTGTGATCAGAACTATACCTAGAAAGAATGTGAAAACACTGAGAAATATACAGGGTTGGTGTGAGGGAATCCTAGATATTGGAGGCCTGAAAGAACATACGGAATGAACAGAACTGATTAGACTTGGCAGCTGGTTTAGGTGACAACAGGGACCCCAATCAAACCTATAATTTTATGGTTGAATGACTGGGGTTTCCAAAGAAAGAAAGAAATGCGATTTCATTTGGGGCAGATTGAGTTTGAACAGTCAGCAGATTATTTAGAGGCTGATCAAGTACTTTGTAAGAATACAACTAGAGCTCATGAGAAAGGCTGAGATTTGAATTGGAGAATCATCTGTGTAACTGTGATTGAGGTAGGTGATCAAGGGCCAAAGTGAAGAAGAAAATAAGCACTATGCTGTATCTTTGTAACTTCACAATACCATAAACAATTAAAGTCAATTAGTGGAAATACAACTAATAGTTGTAATGGAACATACAATTGCAACGATGACACTGTGTAAGTTTCTTAAGCATGGGGAATGTGTCTTGTTAACCATCATATCTCCAGTCTCTGCACAACTCCTGGCACACAGTAGGCATTTGGTAAATGTGTTCTTTAAGTTGATGAGTTAATTACATTTGCATAGTGCTTTACTATTTTATGTTCCATGATTAGTATCCTAACATCTCACATCCTAACTTTGTCACTTATACCATAAAAATACTATGCAACAACAATAAAAATTTTATAGTTATAAAGAATGCATTTTTCCCTATTCATTAAAAAGGAGTCATATTTTCATCACACACGTTCCTGCAGTTGATGAGCCACCTTCTCCCATTTATCCCAGCTCTAGTATGTCAGATACATTTCACAATGGTCATCAAAGGGGGGACTCAGAGAGGAAGAGAAGCAGAGCTGGGCTCACTTCAAAGAATGTGTCTTCTGTCACTTTGCAGACCAACCTGTGTTAGAAAATTAGTGCTGTAACGTAGTTTGCACTTCCGTAGTTGTACTAGAGAGGTTCCCACATGGTGTAACGGTGCAGTTTTTCCAGAAAAATCGCTGTAATTATATGAACTTCACAGGCATATTGAGGGGTCAGTGAGGTAAATCTCATGCACAAAGTGCAAACTCTTGAGCACCCAAGAAGAGTGACACAAATTCACCTTGGTAACGGCTTCTTTCCCTCCTCATCACCAGAAACAGGTTCTGTGAGGACATGGATTCCTGTCTTTTTTTCATTGTTATTGCTGTAGAATTGCCATCACCTAGAGCAGTGGTCGGCAAACTCATTAGTCAACAGAGCCAAATATCAACAGTACAACGATTGAAATTTTTTTGAGAGCCAAATTTTTTAAACTTCAACTTCTTCTAACGCCACTTCTTCAAAATAGACACGCCCAGGCTGTGGCATTTTGTGGAAGAGCCACACTCAAGGGGCCAAAGAGCCACATGTGGCTCGCGAGCGGCAGTTTGCCCACCACGGACCTAGAGGCACAGCTTTCAAAGAGAAGGTGCTCCACAGATGTTTGCTAAACCAGTACACCATTGCATTGTCTGCATTTGACTTTTAAATACTTCCTTCTACCTGGTGAGAGGCTAATTGAAGTCATGGAAGTGGTTGGGTTTGTTATGTTAAAACAGATTCTTGGCATATCTCAACACTCTGGGTTAAATGAGAAAGAAATATTGACAAAATAGGCAGAGATGGTATCAAAGCTCTGGAGGAGAACTCAGATGATGTAATGTCATGGCATCCAAGGGAAGCCAACATTTCAAAAAGAGGCCCTCAGTAATGAATATTTCGGGGAATAATGAAGAACAAGCTGCTAGATTTGTTGATGTGGGAGATAATGATGAATTTTGAGAGAGCACTAGAATGATGAGACAAATCACATAGGTCTTAAGATGTTAGGAAGTAATAGCAATTGAAAATTGAATCCTCTTATTCATGGTTGTCTGTATGTGGGTTAGATCCCATATGTTTAATTCTAGTATTTCTTGGCACACAATAAATGGTGTTGCTGTTCTTTAAATATTATTGTAATTACTATTTTAAAATGTCTTTTTTCTAGTTCAGTTGTCGGCAAACTGCGGCTCGTGGCTTGCGAGCCGCGGTTTGCTGCTCTGTTGACTAATGAGTTTGCCGACCACTGCTGTAAGGCATTACCCTTACCCAGAAGTTTTGACTTCAGGTTAAAGACATTAGTACATTATTAAAATGTTTTTTAAGTGTTTTTCCCTAAGGCAGTGGTTGGCAAACTCATTAATCAACAGAGCAGCAAACCGCGGCTCGCGAGCCGCATGTGACTTGCGAGCCGCAGTTTGCCGACCACTGTTCTAGTTTAAGTATGAAGTGAGAAAACATATATTATACATTGTTCAAATATTCTTTGTGATCTTTCATAGCTTTAAGCATAATGCTGAATGCACAATATACTTTTAACAAATAGTATTGATTTCACTTATTACATTAATGATTCTATGTTCTGATTCCCCTCTGCTTGACATTTGTGATAATACTACCTCTGTCACAAAATAATGGATAAATTATATTTAAAATATATAGAAATAACAAGTTTATACCTATAGCGAGTAACAAAAAATGTTGTAATAGTTTAGGAATAGTATACAATAAAATTTATTTGTGAATCCTTCTATAATTTGTGGAGCACCTTAATTTTTCACAGAAACCCCATGAAGAAGGGTATGATGTTATTATTTTTAGAAAAGGTCAGAAAGCTTATGTTTAGGCTTGAGTTCAGATAACTGCCATTACCATTTATTATTTGTATAACTTTAGTCAATTCTCTATCTCCAGCTTAAGTTTCTTCACCTGTAAAATAATTGTGTCAGCCTCACAGGCTTTTTAAGACAATTAAATGAGATAATCAAGTGCTCAAAATATTACCTTTCCATATTTATTTCTATTGCCATGCCACCCACAAGCTAATATAGGCATAAACCAAGCAGGAATTGGTTTAAATAAAATATGGAAAGAAACAGAATATGTACTTGGCAAATATAATAGCTGAGATTAAACTCAATCCTTTGGATGCTTAAAAGCTTTTTTTTGTGCCTTCAATCATCGGATATTTGAGAGTGTTAACATTTGGTATATCCTTTATTTATTCCATATCACTTTTGAGTTTTAGGTCACTAAACTTATTAAAAATATTTAAATAACAATTCTGTTAAAAATATAATACAAAGTTTAAATCTCTTTGATGGTAGATTTCCACTCTCTTAATAATAGCATACAGAAATTACTCAGAAGTTCCTTTCTATGACACAGTATCTCAGAAAGTGAGAGCAGATAATGAGAATGTATTCACAGTATTAATTTAATAATTCCCAGTGAAGATCTTCACATTTTTAATTATTTAATGATGTCATTTCAATATTATCTGTCCTCTATGAATATTTCATGTTAATCAAAAATTTCCTCAAAAAATAAAAATAACCTGTACCTTTATTAAAGAAGACACTATCAGTAATAGCATTTAAATGGTATTTAACTGGATTAGGCATGGGAAATTGTTTTTCATCCAGTAGTTCCAAACAATCATCTAAAATTTGTGTAAGAGTACACATACTGAGGACATGTTAACAAAGGGAATCTTGGAACTAGAGCTTGAATAAGGAAATGGAACTGAAAATAAGCTCTGTCTTATGATGAGATGTTCTTCAAAAACATGTCGGAGAATCACAAAACGTCAAAGCTGAGCCATCTCCATTGATATGACCTGTTTAAACAACATATGTTATGTACTGACTTGTGTTCACCTAAAATGCATATGTTGAAGCCCTCACCCAAAATGGTATGGTATTTGTTGACTGGGCCTTTAAAGAGGCAATTCAGTTTAAATGAGCTTGAAGTCCTTGTCCAATATGACTGGCATCCTTATGAAAAAAGGGAGAGACACCAGGGATATGAGCACACAGAGAAGTGTCCATGTGAGGACACAGCAATCATGTGGCCATCTGCAAGCCAAGGAGGGAAGTCTCAGAAGAAACCAACCATGTTGGCACCTTAATCTTGGACTTCTAGCCTATAAAGTTGTGAGAAAATAAGTTTCTGCTGTTTAAGCCACCCAGTCAGTGGTATTTTGTTATGTCCCAAGAAAACTAATGTATGTTTTCATGAGAAGACACCACGTCCTGTGGAATATCAAGAGCAGAGGTGTAAAGTTAGACAATTATGGGAAGTATCTATATATATAAAAACCTAAGTGACCGAATGACTGAACAACCGGTCAACCAGTTGCTATGACATGCATTGACCACCAGGGGACAGACACTCTGCACAGTTTCGGGCTCCTTCTTGTCTGGATTGGGCCTGTGGGGATCGGGTTCCCTCCTGTCTGGATTGGGCCAGCAAGGATCAGGCTGAAACCAGCTCTCTGACATCCCCTGAGGTGTCCCGGATTGCGAGAGGGTGCAGGCCAGGCTGAGGGACCCCACTGGTGCATGGATCCGTGCACTAAGCCTCTAGTAGTTAAATAATATGGGTTACCTTATATAGAATATTTAGTATGTGCTGAGTGATTGAGACAGATACCTTTTATTTCCAAATAAAACATAATGTTGATACTGCTAGTCTCAATATGCAGGTGAGAAAACTGAAGATTGGTGGAATTAAATAACTTCTTTTAATCAAAGAGATGAAAAGTAATTAATAGAAGATGGTAACCCAGATTATTTTTTATTTTATTTTTTAATTTATTAAATTTATTGGGGTGACATTGGTCAACATGAACATATAGGTTTAAGAAGTGGGTTTCTATGTTACAAGATCTGTATATTGTATCGTGTGCCCACCACCCGAAGTTAAATCTTCTCCTGTCACCATGTATTAGGACCCCCTTCTCCCATCTCTTCCCTCTGGCAACCACCACACTGCTGTTTGTGTTCAAGAGTTTCAGTTTTATATCCAACATAGAAGTGAAATAATATGGCTTTTAGTTTTTTCTGACTGACTTATTTCACTTAGCATAATGTTCTCAAGGTCCATCCATGTTGTTGCAAATGGAGTTATTTCATCCTTTCTTATGGCTGAATAGTATTCCATTGTGTATATGTATCACATCTTGTTTATCCAGTACTCTATCACAGGACACTTTGGTTGTTTCCATGTCTTGGCCACCATGACTAATGCTGCAATAAACATAGGGGTGCATATCAAATTATTTTTTAAATTAAAATGATGACCTTGCCTTTATGCCATAATGTCTCTGTATCTTTCTGTGTCCTGTGACTCTCTCTCTCTCTCTCTCTCTTTCTCTCTCTCTCTCTCTCTCTCTCTCTCTCTCTCTTTCTCTTTTTCTCTCATTCTCTCTCTTGTGTCTCCTACTCTGCTATAGTTCTTGGTCATACATTGTCTTTACTTAGGAAATATAGTGTCTTACACTAAATCTCTCCTTCCGCTTTAAAGAGTATGAGAGACCAAGAGGCAGAGAATAAGTCAGGAAGGACTTTTTTGGTGCCTCTTTTGATTATTTAATGAGGACAACTTGGCATTAGCTCAACCTATAACCCATTTTGCCTGCTTCTAACCATTTTGCTTTCAATTACTCTTTTACCTTGGCAACAAAGTCAGAAACTTTAACTGTATTAGTCTCATTGTTAACTTAATTAAAATCCAGCTTCTAATTACATCAGAAAAGAACCAACTGCTCCTCTGGCTGAGAAACTAAGACAAAGGTTGGAAACCATTGAGAGAGGACCATTGGGGAGCTTTTGAAAGTTATCAGAGTAAAACAGAGTAACTCTGTTTTATGAATGGAAAATAAAACAATAGTGGGTATGCTGGCCTTCTCTTTTTCTACTCTATTCTCTTCCATTAACCATTATCTTATTTCTTCTGCCCTCCTCTCCCCTCTCCTCTTCCTTTCCTGCAAGGGTATTCTTTCTTTGGAAAACTGTTTAGTTGTTCCTAAGAGGCTCTCAGGAATGCATGACATTGATTAATTACAGGTGTGCAACCTTAGGAATTTTTCCAAAATTGTATGTTGTTTTTGTACTAGAGAAATTTTGATGTGAATGGTTCACAATCTTTCCACTGATATAGTGTTTAAATGTATTATCTCTTTTACTATTTGTAACAATCAAAAGATGGTTGCATGGATTATTCCCATTTATCAGATGTAGACATTGTGTTCTGAAGAGGTTAAATTAATTCTCAAAGACCACACAGCTTATAAAGGAGAAACATAATACCCTAAATCTATAGATTGTACTTGTCACCACTTCTCTATACTACAAATTGAGTGTCTATATCTTAATGTAATTTATAATGCCTATTTTAGAAAATGAGAAAATAAAATCCACTCCTGAAATATGCAATAAACAATATATATTTTACAGGTTAAACTATTCAAAATGGAATGTATCTGTTTGCTTTAGAAGTCTGGTAATCCTAACTTCTTAGATATGGGTGAAATCTGGATATGTGAGAAGCAATAGGGATGCTAGATTATCACATCTAAAAAAAGAGAAAATAGTAAATTTACTTCTCTTATTAGTGCTGGACCCATATTTTATAGTCAGGTGTGTATGTGCATGTGTATATCTTCTTTTGATGGTTGGAGTAGGGAGCGATTATAGTTAATGTTTAAGAACATAGGCTTTGGAGTAAAAATGTTTGAGTTAAGCCAGTAGTAACCTTGTACCTTGCATAGGCTACTTATTCATTTAGGTCTCAATTTCTAAACTTGAAAATGAGGAGAATAATAATACTTGCCTTATTGAGTTCTTGTGACATTAAATGGTAAGATACATGTAAAATAGTTAATACTTGTCACACGGTAATTACTCATTAATAGCTGGCTATTTTTCTTCCCAAATCCCTTTAGAGCTGTATTATTTATTTTGTGAGAAGGATGGATAACAAGCTAAGTTTTCATGACAATAAAGGATTGTCGTACATAAGGTATATGTATGTTTCAGATGCACTGAAAGTAGTAATTTTAGCAGTGTCTTCTGATGGTCAGCAATTTGTTGTCAGATGTTAGCAGTTCTTTGCAAAGATCATTTCAAACCTTAGATGTCAAAAGGTAGAAAATAATCAGAGTTCAGATAGTTTGTTCTTGAGTTAGAAAGACACCTACAAAGCAGCATATTGCAGCACTTCAAGGTGGTGTCCACTAAAGGAAGGTGATATTCCACCTGAGGATTCATAATATAGTCAAGTCTTTCTCCCAGATGTCTCCTGAGCTGCTACCCCTCTCTCTACACACACACACACACACACACACACACACACTCTCTCTCTCTCTCTCTCTCTCTCTCTCTCTCTCTCTCTCTCTCTGAGAAAAATGGAAAGAAAAATTATCTGTAAACTCACCTTTCCCAGTCTTCCATTGTGGAAATAAAGACTTGTGTTTAGGAGAGATTCAAAGGCAGGTAGAGGAATGAGAAAGCTTAATAGTGAAATATGGGGAAGGTTTCAGGTATGCTGTGACTAAGGCTGTAGCTGGGGAATCCTATGAGCTTGGTTAAAGGTGTATATTTTGCTTTCTCTGGTTGGTCCTAAGTTGGAGGTGGGAAAAACAATTAGGAACGCTGTCAGTTAGTAATCAAGTTTGAGCCATTTTGGGCTGACAGGGATTATTGTTTGGCTTCCCGAATTTTTGCTAGAGATGGTCCGACCTTACAAATCTGACTAGTAGATAGTTGTCTATGTGCCTGGGAGGGTTGCTGCCAATTGTGCACCAGAGTTCTATTTTTGTATGCGATCTGGCTATTGTCCACTTGTATATTCAGTCTCTCACCATTTTTAATAGAGTGTGTTGTGTTCCAGATCTCCCCATCCCACTATCAAGACATATATTTTATTGTAGAGTGAACTAATTTAATTTTTACAATTAGAAAAATGTGTATTAACTACTAAATATCCAATTCCCCAACAACTAATGTTAATGGTTTCAGTTATTGCATATAAAGAATGCCTATTATGTGGCAGGTTCTGATGGTTCATTTAAGTTAATGATGACATGCATAGCGGAGAACCTAGGGTTAGACATGATATGGGTCTAGATGTCCTGTTTGCTTAACCATGTCCCAGGAATGAAGTAATCATATAGTATTCCATGGTCTTTGACCCATAAAATCATGGAGAATCATTACACAAATGGAGAAAAATTCATGTTTAAAATGTATAATGCTCAAAGTGAAACAGGTGTTTAAAGAATGTAAGTAATTCTGTATTTCAAACTGAAGTAATTAACTGTCTGTAAAGATTGTAATTATTTGAATTTAAAATTAATATTGCAGATATTAAATTACTGCTAATTTCAAATGAATTTTAGTGGCTAAATCAAATGCAATTGAATTCAGTTGGATGTTCTCAATGCACTATATTGTTTTTATTACTGAAAATTAATTTAAATTTGTATTGCATAATTTGCCTGTGTACACAACGTTAAATTTATAATTGCTATTAACTACCAACTCAAGAAACCTCATGAATGCAAAATTTAAAATGATTTGTATTTACAGTCCCCAAGTAAAACTCTCACATATGTTAATTATGTACAAATTTTCCTAGTATTTACTATCTTTATATGTGGAAGTCATTTGTATTTATTTTCAGTGATTAATGACATTAGTTTCCTGAAAATTGATTATTCTAGCTTAAAAGTATTTAGACTGAGAAGTTAGTGAGTGTTGAATTTACTTCTTTTTTTAAAAATGTATTTTATTGATTTTTTACAGAGAGGAAGGGAGAGGGATAGAGAGTTAGAAACATCGATGAGAGAGAAACATCGATCAGCTGCCTCCTGCACACCCCCTACTGGGGATGTGCCCGCAACCAACGTACATGCCCTTGACCGGAATCGAACCCGGGACCCTTCAGTCCACAGGCCGACGATCTATCCACTGAGCCAAACTGGTTTCGGCTGAATTTACTTCTTTATTTTGTAAGTTCTATAATGTGAGTTTTTCTCCCATAGATACTATGTTGAAACTAAATTATGAGCATGTATATGTGTGTGCACACTTAAACAAATGAGGTTGTGTATATGTAGTTTACATTTTATGGTGACATAATCTTTTATCACATACAGAAGATAAAGCATAGTTTAGCGATATATTAATAGAAGCTATTTCTTAATTTTGGATCCACGTTATTCTGGAAACCAAGACTGACTATAAATTGTGTTGGACTTTCTATTCTTAACAAACTTAAGGGATATTTTTTGTCATGACACTCTTGAAAGATTAAATATATATGTATTGAGAAGACTCTAAATCTATAGAATAAAAAGTCATGGAAGGACTGGGGATGGGTCAGGAATGGAGTGGAGAGGATCAATGGGAAAAAAAGTGGGACATGTCTAATACTTTAAACAATAAAGATAAATTTCAAAAAATTCACTAAGTAATTTAGTTATAAATAAATATATTATTGCTCCCCTAAACAAATATTAATATTAATATAGAACCACCATGTATTTTTCCTGCTAATTACAAAACTTTCATTAGAGCAATGTAACGAATCTCTCTTAGCCTGGAATAGCATATGACTATGAGTTTGACCAAGTCCTGATTTATCATTCTTTTCTGAACTCTGTCTTGGTTGGCAGTCATTCTTTCATTTCTCTTTGCACTCCTTCCCAGTCTCAAATGGAACAGTCACTAATATCAATGATAATATGTTAATTTCACATTATTCTTTGTCTCCCCCTATAATCATTCGAAGTTGAGACATTCTGGTACAGAAATCATTAACTACACTTTTGTTAGTTTACTGCTTTTATCCTCACTTGTTATTATATTGATTCATGGTATTTAAAATTCCCTTCAGTTAACATTTGCTTTCCATAGCTTTTGCTACTGCTTAGGGATTCCTTGTCTCTTCGGAGCTGCTGCAATAAACAGCCATCACATTGCAGCTACCATTTTCTAAAAATGAACAATTTTTTATCTAAATGCTAGTAAAACGTTTTTATAACTTAGAAGTCTTATTAGGTATGAGTTTCTTTGTGTGTGTGTGTGTGTGTGTGTGTGTGTGTGTGTGTGTATGTGTGATCAACTCCACGGTTGACATCTGGAGTTTACCTGTCCTCCAGTTACCTATTGAGCATTGTGGTGTAACTATTTCATATATTACTTATGCATCTTCACAAACCCATACATGTTAAATGGCATTTTCTATGGAAATAGAACAACTAATGGAATGGTCTGATTTTATTAAGGGTTAAGTGACAAGAAAGTCAAGGGAACTAATATTTGTTGAGCATTTATGGTTCACCAGATGCTGCATTAACTTCCCCATTTCTACATTTTCTTTGGATAATCCTATAAAGGTACTGTCATCAGACATATAAAAATTGATCAAGATCACCCAGCTATTACATTATAAAGTCTAAATTAATATCCTAGACTGTCCCAAAGCTTATGATTTTTCAAAGTATTAAATTATGTATAAGGGCAATGTTGTCCAGTCTTCTTATGCCACGAATACCTTGAAAAGAAGGGATATGAAACTTTAGGAAAATAGATCCCAGAGGTATCAAGTCGTAGGCTCAGAAGGCATTTTTAGAGATCATTCCTTTCACTTTACGCAGGGCCACAGTAAATCACCTGAAATGGCCGAGATTGAATCCTATTTATAAATATCTCTTTGAAAGGGGATTTGATATTATCCACTTGGCAACATATTCCATTGTTGGAAAATCCCCACTCAATCAATTTGCCATTAATATGTCAATAGGATTCTTCAGTTAAGTCTCCAGAATATGCAGCAGTCCTAAAATACAGTCGTCTTTCAGAGACAATTTAATATAGTTGGGTGAGAAGACAAATAAATGAAGTTGAGAACTGGTGAGTCAGTGCACAGGCTAAGTCCCAACTAAACAATAAAGGATTGCAGAGGATGAAGAAGTGCCTCCATAAAGAGATGGAATAGATGAATTCCAGAAGATTTCAGAAATAAGGATTTAAAATAGAATTTAAAAAAGGGAGATGAATCCCTTTCTCCAAATTCAAAGGTAATTCCTTGAATATAAGACACAGCCAGCCATACCACTAACTTAGTTGCCTGTATGGTAATCATTGGCTACTGGAATATATATTCTTGAGTGTGGGCTCTAGTACCTTGCCTGGGTTCAACTCCTGACTTCACCACTACAATACTGAAAAAGTGGGTAAATTATATAAGGCCTCTGTGCTTTAGTTGCCTCGTCTGTAAAATGGGGGCTTTATAATACCTTTCTCAAATGGCTGTTGTGAAGATTGAGTGATTACATTCAAGTTATTTACAGTAGTAGTAGTAGTAGTAGTAGGAGGAGGAGGAGGAGGAGGAGGAGGAGGAAGGCAGTGAAAGGGGGAGGGGAAGGAGAAAATGATGGTGGTTATCCAAGTACCCATTAGAATAATTACAGCTGGGCACTGCCACCTCCCTCGTGCAGAAGGATTTATAAAATACTTAAAGACTCCAGCTCCCTAACACCTCTTACTTGGAAGGAAGCGGAGAGAAATGCACTATTCCAACCCCTAACACAGTGTGAGAACCACACTGCACTCTCTCGGCTAACTTCATTGTGTGCCAAATTAGTCACTACCCATGGAGCTCTGCTGCCTTATTTCTTCTGTGCAACAATCTGGAAGCTAGTTCTGAATCTGGGCCCCTTCCCTGGTCCATGCCAACTTTTTTTCTAGGGACTTAGATCCTGATTGTAGCCACCCGCACACTAACTATAGTCAATAGAAAATTTTTATTCTTATTCAATGCCAAGAATTGCTGCTTATAATCCCAGTGTGGCACTTTACAGAGCATCCAGATTCCACTTACATTTCACTCTTTTGAACAGTTCCCAGATTGAATGTGGTTTTATGCCATGTTCTGCAGATAGTAGCATTTGACTTGGATTTTATTATATTCTTGCACCAGATGGATGGGGACAACCCCTGGTTCAGTTGATCTTTCTGTGCCCTTACAAATAATCACTACTTAGCCCTTGATCACAAGGTCAGAAGTGTCTGGCTTATAATAGAAATGACACTTATTCTTTACTCTGATAAGATTTTCCTATATTCTAATATATAATGTATGATATATAACATTTAACATATAATATCTCTATATATAAAAAGCTAAGCAACCATCACATCCAAAACAACTGAATGGACGACCAAACGGGCTGTGTGGGGCGATCAGGCTGGCAGGGGGGTTAGTGAGGGGCAACCAAACAACCAAATAGCAGGCTGCATGGGGCGACCAGGCTGACAGGGGGGTTAGTGAGGGGTGACCAAACGACCGAACAGCAGGCTGTGAGGCAACCAGGCCCGTGGGGGGGGGGGGTGGTTGGGGGTGACCAGGCCAGCTGGGGGTGGGGGGCAGTGAGGGCGACCAGGCTGGCAAGGGGGCATGTAGGGGCGACCAGGCCAGTGGTGGGGGCAGTAGAGGCAACCAGTCCAGCAGGGTGGGGGCACTAAGGGGTGACCAGGCTGCCAGGGGGATAGCTAGGGGCAACCAGGCTGGTGGTGGGGGGCAGTTGGGGGTGACTACGCTGGCAGGAGGGCAGTTGGGGGTGACCAGGCCAGCAGGGGGGTCAATTAGCAGAAAACAGGCAGGCAGGCAGGTGAGCAGTTAGGAGCCAGTGGTCCCAGATTGTGAGAGGGATGTCCAACTGTGGATTGGGCCTAAACCAGCAGTTGGACATCCCCTGAGGGGTCCCGGATTGGGGAAGGTGCAGGCTGGGCTGAGGGTTCCCCCTCCTCTCGTGCATGAATTTCATGCACCGAGCCTCTAGTATGGTATATAATACATAATAATATATAATATATATAATTTGTACAATTATAGTGCACACATCTATATAACTGACATAACTGAACACTTGAACTCTTAGCTTGTGCCTAAGATGACAATTAACATGATGTCACTATCCTCACATTTTTGATGTGCCTTATGGGTTTCTTTTCTTTGCATTGTTGCAATACTCTTTGGAATATTTGCATATATCTAAGAAATTAATAATAGCTTGTGAAGTTAAAACAGTACCCTGCCTTATGATTGTCTATTAATAGGACTAGTGACCCGGTGCATGGATTCATGCACATTGAAAGGAAATTAATAAGAAGGTGGCTGGCAGGGTGAGATGGGCCAGACATGGCCTGGAGCCAACCTCCTACAGTCCCTCCCTGGCCTGCTGCACCTGGGGCAGGGTGGTGCTGCAGCTCAAAGGGCATCTGTGGAGTGCGCAGGGTCTCTCTGGCAGGTGGGGTCCATTGGCCTGGCCTGCGGGGATCTGGTCAAAACCAGCTTTCTGACATTCTCTGAGGAGTCCCAGAGTGCAAGAGGGCACTCTGCAAAGTTGCTGTCCTACAGGGTGTGGAACACAAACACAAGTGTGCAATAAACCAGATTCAGGGCCACCAGTGCCCCAGCAACAACATAACCCATGGACGAAGGTGGAATCATGTTATGCCATGAGGAATCGGGCTCTCTCCTCTCTGATTCGGGGGTGAGTCACCCAAGAACCACCACTGCCAAGTCATTGCAGCTCGGCAGCTCCTGTGTTGAGCATTCTGCCCCCTGGTGGTCAGTGTGCATCATACCTATTAGCCAGTCGGACAGTTGGATGGTCGCTTAGCCCGTTATATATATATAGATGCTTACTTCTCTTCCTCAACAAAGCTGCTGATACCCTTTGCCGTGGGTTTAGTTCTGTAGAAGCAGATCATGAGATGAGGATTGTATACAGTTAAGTTATTAAAGATGTGTACCCTGGAAAAGTCTTTAAGATAGTGGGGAACTCTGGACAGGGAGGGAGAAGATCTGAAGTCCTGGCCTCAGATGCCTACTGAAGGGAAGCCTGGAATCTACACTAATAAAAGAGAAAGATGCAAATTGACTGTATATTTGTGACACCCACCAGCCAATCAGGAGTGAGTATGCAAATTAACCCACCAATGATGGCAGGTTAATTTGCATACACAGGCGCCCAGCAACAGGGGTGCAGGACGCTTGCATCATCACCATGGGGATGACACAGGCATTTCTCACCACCCCAGCCGCTCTGGGCTCTGGGCAGCAAGGGAAGGTGGAAAGGCAGCTCCAGGCTGGAGCAAATGCTGTGCTGGCAGCGAGGGTAAGGAAGGCCCATTCTGCATGAATCTTTGTGCATTGGGCGTCTAGTATAAATTATAATTAAGAATCTGTCCCAGCTGAGCTTTTATAGATTTATCCCATCAGCCATCGGCTGTGTTCACCCCAGGGGGACATAATTTCCCAGCTACTTCTGGCAAATGGCTTCAGTAGTGCAAGGGCAGAGCATCACCGGGGAAAGCCAGGAGGCTCAACACACAGAGAAGCCAGGAGAGGGAGGCACCTGGACAGCATGAGGGAACTGGGGGCCTCTTGAAGGCTTACATGTATTTCTCTGTGCTTTCTCTACATAGAACCCAGGAGCAGCCCACAGTATCTGAGAGGGCACTAACGTAACAACAAATGAACGTTTTCAGATAGCAAGGACTCTGGTCTCTGTATCCTTTCATTACTAGGTGCAGTGCCATCTATTGGCTTCAGAGACTGCCACTGATAATATAATTAGGAAAAATTAGACCACATTCATTGTCTCAATAGTTGGCAAAAAGGTACTTTGGATCAACAATCTTCCTGCAAAAATAACTTTTAAATTAGTTCCAGATTGTCATTCACCTTCTCTCTATAATCTTCACAGGCCTCATCCTATCTAATAAAAGAGTAATATGCAAATTGATCATACCTCCACTACACCCACAAGCCATGCCCACCAGCCACGCCCACCATCCAATCAGGAGGGAATATGCAAATAAACCCAACCAAGATGGCTGCAGCCACAGAGAGCAGGAGGGAGGCTTGGGTTTCCCTGGCAATGGAGGAAACCAAGCTTTCCGCCTTCCCTTGCCGGCCCAGGCCTCCACTCAATGCTACAAAGTTTCAATTATAGAAGATACATAAATCCCAACAGAAATGGCAGCAGCCATGGAGCTGGAGAGAGCAGGAGGCTAGGGTTGCCCCCAGCGATGGAGGAAGTCAAGCTTCTGCAGCCCTGGCCTGCTTTGGCCTCCGCTTAAGGCTACAAAGTTTCAATTATAGAAGATACATAAATCCCAACAGAAATGGCTGCTGCCATGGAGCGAGCAGAATGCTTGGCTCCACTCCAGGCTACAAAGTTTCAATTGTAGAAGATAAATAAACCCCAGATCCCGGGGCCTCTGCTTGGGTCGCCAGGGGGCGTGGCCTGCCTGCAAACCACCACAAGCCCCTCGCCCAGGCTGCCCCACACTCCAAGGGAACCCCCACCCAGATCCAGGACACCCTTCGGGGCAAACCAGCTGGCCCCCACCCATGCACCAGGCCTCTATCCTATCTAATAAAAGAGTAATATCTAGATTGACCATCACTCCAACACACAAGATGGCTGCCCCCATGTGGTCAAAGATCCTGTCCCCATGTGGACACAAGATGGCCACCACAAGATGGCCAGCAGGGGAGGGCAGTTGGCAGGGACAAGGCCTGCAAGGGAGGGCAGTTGGGGGCGATCAAGCCTGCTGGGGAGGGCAGTTAGGGGTGACCCAGCTGGCAGAGGAGGGAAGTTGGGGGTGACTGGGTCTGCAGGGAAGGGCAGTTGGGGGGGGACCCAGGCCTGCAGGGGAGAGCAGTTGGGGGGGTACCAGACCTGCAGGGGAGGGCAGTTAGGGGTGACCAGGCCTGCAGGGAAGGCAGTTAGGGGCAAAGAGGCTGGCAGGGGAGCAGTTAGGCATCAATCAGGCTGGCGGGGAGTGGTTAGCAGGTGATCAGGTTGGCAGGCAGAAGTGGTTAGGGGCAATCAGGAAGGCAAGCAGGCGAGCAGTTGGGAGCCAGCAGTCCTGGATTGTGAAAGGGATGTTCGACTGCCCATTTAGGCCCGATCCCACCGTGCAGTTGGACATCCCTCATGGGGTCCCAGATTGGAGAGGGTGCAGGCTGGGCTGAAGGACACCCCCCCCCATGCATGAATTTCGTGCACTGGGCCTCTAGTTCTTTGTAATAAATGAACAATCTAGGTTTGCTTGCCTCGGTGAACACTGACTGTTCTCAGGGGGATTGGATAAAAGAGGAAAAATGTGCATAGGAAAATGATTCTCTCTTCTCTCCATCTATGGTTCTCATTATCTCTTCATTGAGTAAACACTGCTCTCTGTTAGTGCCAGGACCAGTGCTTAGAGCAGAAGATACAATGACAATTAAGACTAGGTCTTATTGGAGGAACAGACATTTTAATTGATAATTACAACAGGGTTTCCTCATTCATAACGGGGGATGTAGTAGTTACTATTTCTGCCTAACAAGTTACACTAAAACTCTTTCCCAGTTTCTGTGGGTCAGGAATTCAGACAGAGCACAGCAGGGATGTTTGTCTTTGCTCCCTGGTTTCTAATACCTCAGCTGGAAGACTCAAAGCCCGAGGCTAATATCATTTGAAGGCCCATTTGCACACATGCCTGGCAGTGGATGCTGGTTGCTTGCTGTAGGCTTAGCTGCAGTTGTTGGCTGGAATATTCACATGTGACCTTTGCATGTGGCCCGAGCTTCCTTCTAACATGGTGGCTCGTTTCCAAAAGCAAGCACCCCAAGTGAAACAGAACTACTCATAGTGCTACCATGAGGATTAAGTTAATTAATGTCTAATGCTAAGATCATCATCTGGCACATAATGCTTATTGAGAATTCAATTATTATTATATTTTACATAGACTGCAGTGTAATCCAATGCATGAGGTGGAGTCATTTATCACCTTTTTGGTTACTATCCAACAAATCAATTGTTTATTTGGAAACTATACTTCTATTCTTTGTTAGTAACGAATGGGGTTCAGTGAGAGATTCTGGCTGACATTGTAAGAGCTGAGTTTTCTTTTTTCTAAATTTATTTTTATTGTTCAAAGTATTACATATGTCCCTCCCTCCCCCCGCTTTAACCCCTCCAGGCTTACCGTACTAGCACTTTCAATGAGCACTGATAATGTTTTAGTTACACTAAACATTACTTGCGAATTCTTGGAACTGTGTCTCCAAGTCTCAATGTAGTGATTGGGTTACAGTCACATACAAATGCCTTCACTTGTCAGCAGTCTCGCTTTCATTTGTGATGATCATTTCATTCAGCTTTAAAATGAAATTTATTCCATATGCCCACAGAGATAGGGAAGGAAAATGAGGAAGAGGAAGAATACCGTTTGACACATAGGGTTCTTTTAATCTAATAAGTATCATTGCATATTATGAATGACCTTGAATGACTGATCCATTTTAAAGAACTCTTATAATGACTACCTATATCTCCATTATTAATTGTTAAGGAAGACAGTGTAACCTTTACTGATGCTGGTTGAGTAAATACTTTTTTTATTCTTCTAAAAAAAAATCTGAAGCCATTAGGATTGTCTTCCTGATCTTTGGCCAATGTATTATGCTAGCATTCATTTTAGTGATTGTCTTTTTTCAGCTGACAGAGTAGTTCAAACTCCTTTAAAGTGTCATGCACCTCATCCTCCACTATTGTTATCACCCCTACTGATACTCAAACTACATCTGACTTCTAACAGAGCATAGAAGACACATAATCTAACACTTCTGTATTTTACATATGTTATTCCTTTTTACTGAAAACTTTTCCTCCTTATTTTCCATTTTTCAAAATGCATTCACTCTTTTATTTTGCAAATCTCTTCCTCTCCTTGGTTCTCTGCAAAAATTCTCCCTCCCTCCTTCGTGCTTGCATTCCTTTGAGTGCACATTATTTTTGTGGGGCATATGCAATTCATTGTTGCTTGTTATAGGCAATGTCTCTCCATCTCCTCAGGGGGTGACTTCCTCTGGAGCAGGAACTGTTTTATACTCATGTTTAGGTCTTCAGTGTCTATGACCTGGCTTGTACATGTTAGATAAAACGCCTAGTGAATGTATTATAAACAACTATACCCAGGTCTGGCCTGAGATCTACTTCTTTTTCCATAATTTAGTCATACTTCTAAACTGTGCTATGTGTTATTTTTCCTGATTTATCTGCTACTGTGTAACAGAGCACCCCTAAACTAGATGGCTTAAATTAACAACAGTCATTTCCTTACTCCTCATGATTCTGGGATTTGTCTGTGTTCAGCCAGGTGGTTCTTAGTCAGTTTCAGGCAGTTTGAAAACTTCTGCACCCACATGCTTGGCAATCGATGCTGGCTGTTGGCTGACACATCAGTTAGGACTGTGGCTGGAACACCTACACAGAATTGTTTATACACATAATGCAGGAAGTTAGTAAAACCTAGATAAAATGTATACTCATTCTTAAATCATGCTTTCATTTGCCTATAAGGGTTTGATCATGTTGCCCCCTCTGGATCTAATATACATTCCCATTTTTCTAAATGCAAATTCATCCATTCTTTGATTTTAGTTTTCCTGGCCAAACCCTTGCTGTCTCTAATTGTTCATGACTCTTTTAATTTACCCCTTCCACTCTACTCAAACTCTTATTTATGAGAAAAAGCATTTGACAAAATCCTGCATAAAAAACACACAACAAACTAGGGAACTTCCTCAGCCTGAGGAAGGACATTTATGAAACACCCCCAGCTAACATCACACTCAGTTGTAGAAGAATGAAAGCTTTTCCTCTGAGGTCAAGAATAACCAAAGAATACCTACTGTACCACTTCTGTTCTACATTGTACTGGAATACAGAGAAATTAAGCAATGAATAGATACTTAAATTCAAATTGGAAAGGAAGAAGTAAAACTATCTGTATTTTCAGATGACATGATCCCATATATAGAAAATCTATAATGAGATATCATTTCAGATGCACTAGGATGACTGTAATGAAAAAAGAAAAAGAAAATAGCAAGTGTTGATGAGAATAGGGAGAAATTAAACTCTCATACATTGCTAATGAGAATGTAAAATGATGCATCCATTATGGAACATAGTTTTGCAGTGTCTCAAAAATTTAAACATAGAATTATCAGATGATGCAGCAATTCTTCTCATACATATATACCTTCTCAAACAAATATTTGCACATGGATGTTCATAGCAGTGCTATTCACAGTAGGCACAAGGTGGAAACAACTCAAATGTCCATCAATGGATGAATGGATAAACAAAATGTATAATATATATAACTATAATATTATTCACAGAGGATTTTTAGGACACCCTAAAAATGAAATAAAAACTTATGTAAGCAAAGAGATAAAAAGTGGGACTGAAAAGATCACATATTAGTGTTCTCAATTTATATGAAGTATTCAGAACAGGTAAATTCATAGAGACAGAAAATAGATTAGTGGTGCCAGGGGTAGTAGTAGGGGAGAAAGGAGTGACTTCTTAATGGGTACGTGGTCTCCTTGAGGGGTGAGAGAAATGTCTTGAAACTAAATGTCTAAAAATCCTGTGCTCTGCCTATTCACTCACTCTTGGGTTTAATGAGTGATTATCATTACAATATGTTCAATGTTAAAATTGTCCACAATCTGTCAGAGAGTATAATATGATCTATTAAACCAATCTATGTTGAAAACATATTGAGTAGCAACTAATAAATTAATTAGTTCTGTATCATCAACATACCGGGGGGTGACGGCAGTCCACTGTAGTGAAAGAGTGGATTTTGGGCTCAAAAGACTTGAGTTCAGATTCTGATTCTAATGCTTCACCTAGAGACAAGTCACTTCACCTTTTGAAACTTTGTTCCCACATTGATTAAATGGAGGCAGTAGACCTATCTAAAGAGGCTGTGAGGACTGTTATGAAACTAATTATACCATAAACTCCAAGAGATTGAATGAATCATGTTTATCATTGACCCCTTATTTTCTCCCTTCCCCCAACACTAAGGCAGGCACATGAGGTTGGAAACCTCTTTTTTATTAACATGATCATTATACTTAGAGACAGAATATTGCACTCAGCTGTCAAAACAGCCCCAATTTTACTCAGTAATTAAATGCTTTCCTCTTTTCTGGTTTTAATACACCATGGGATTTTTTTTTTTTCAAATTCTGTATCTACTCTGTTTACCATTCACTCGTTCATCCATGGAGCTATACACACAGACAAGTAAATGTTAAACCATGGACCCCGTAACACTAATGGGAATTGTGTCACTCATTTTTCTCTGCTCAACGTGTGCACTGGTCACTAAAGAATCAAAAGGGAATTGGGATGGAAATCAAAACAAAATCAATGCCTCTCTTCTTCTTTTCACCTTCCCCACTCTCTATGAACTACCCCTCAATTAAAAATATGTACATATAAATAAATAAATCTTTCATGCTGATACCAAGCTTTATTAAGTGGATCAGGACATTAAAGGAAAAAAAATAATAAAACAACAATAACACTGCTTTTCTTGCCCTTCACCTACCTTGGATATGGACATGTTAGAATTATAATAACTTTGGGTAAATCCTAGAGTGTGAAGCGGGGCCTGGTAGTTTATATCCGTGTGTATTTCTATGACTGGATCTATGTTTATATCTATGGCATCTATACCTATATTTCAAGTTAGAGAGTAAAAGAGTCTTTAATAACAATACGTCACACACATATTCAATACTAAGTAATATTAAGGATACTTATAAGCCTGGAGTAATCTATGTAACTCAGTAATTTTATGTGTGTGTAATAGTGTGATAGTAATATTAAAAAGTAATTTTTTCCTAAATTCTTTAACCTTTACTTAAGTTAGAGTTTTATGGGTGTTTAATTTTTACCTATCCTTCAACCACTGACACACAATTAATGCTCTCAAGCCAAATTTTTTTAAATATTGAGGAAAGGCAAGTTAATTGCTATGCTTTGTTTTTAATGGATCTTAAGGAAATTGTTCAACCTGGACCATTAGAAGCCCAGAGGGTAGGAGAATTGGCATCAGTTTTAGAATAAGTTCCAAAATAGAAAGGGCAGAAAAGATCCTTTATCCTTTTCCTTTGGGCCTGGTACAATCAATCAATCTCTCTCTCTCTCTCTCTCTCTCTCTCTCTCTCTCTCTCTCTCTCTCTCCTACTGGGAAATGGGGATCACACCTCATAGGTTTGTTGGTCACATTAAATGATCTATTGTAGATATTTTACTATTAGCAGGTATGCAACCACAACAGAAAAAGGCATTTCTAACTGTAAATTCTTTAGGCTAAATTAAACCACTTACACACCACTCCACTCAGGCTTACTGAGAAACCTAACGCCAGCGTGCTGGAGGCCATTTACCCTGAAACAGAAACGTGTCCTCCATCTCCAAAAGGCCAGGCAATTCCTGGTTCCCAAGTACCTGCCTGGTTGCCCATCTCTGCAATAAAGACACTCTGGGGGTCAGAGCCGACCTCCTCTCCTCTGGTTTCACCCTGATTCCGGGGGTGTGCGCTGACTTGAACTGGAGTGCTCTGCCCAACTCACAGGCGTGCACGGAGGTGTTCTAATTTTTAGGAAAACACAGCAGTGTTCCACTTTTGTCAACCATTGTATGAATTACTAGCTCAAGTAGTTCACATTTTCCAGTCACTTTATATTCCGACCAGCGGAAAGCTGGTTTTGCAGCCCTTGCTGTGATAGAAAGGAAGCCCCGCGCGGTAGTCAACGTGAACAGGAAGTGGGGTGGCCGCGTCTGATGTGATTGGCTTTGAGAAGCTGTGCAGTGCCCAACAGGTGTGCATATCCTATCAGGCACCACTAATGGCAATTTAAGAAGGAAGAAAGTTAATTTTTCTTCAATTTATATGCATCCCTTTTTCAAAGAGCTACCAAGTTATTAGGACCTAAATACTTCTTAAGTTGTCTGGCTCTAACTACCGAATACAGGAAACGGTTAGGTACTTCAAGTATGATTCATTCTCTACCTGCACCAGCATGATCTGGGGGAACAAAACAAATATCCTGGCACAGAATTTCTGGAATCTGCATTTCTAGCCACTTCTCTAGTTAATTCTTACATCCACTGAAGTTTCAAAACCACCCACCCAAACTCACGTGTTGTTGTTTTCCCCCCAACATCTCAGATTATACTTTATTTTTTTCTGCCAAGCCTCTTTCGCATGAAAGACCTGTTTGTATCTTCAGGCCTCTGCAATCTACAGCTAAAGAGAAACCATCCAGCCCTCTTTCACCTTTTCTGTTTTTAAAGCAACGGGAGCCACGGGAAAATAACCAGGATGCTTGGAGCTGCAATCCTCCTTTCTCCAGGTTATCATTGTGTATGGGAGCAGCCACGTAGTATAGGTTTGTCACCTGGTGATGTTAATTACCAGCCAAGCATTCAGATTGTTTCCTTTTATTTTTTTTCCTCTCACCTCTCAGCTTGATCCCTGGAGTTTCAGCATGAAGCCTCGAAGCATTTAAGGAAAGTTAATCAGCCAAATCCTCCCAGTTCAGAAGTTCCTCCCTGGCCCAGGCCCGTGCTTGGAACACCAGGGTATCCATGTAACGGAGGGGAAGCAATTATTTAGGAATGTTTCCCAGAGGGCTTGGAAGAGGTAATGACCCTCAACGGAGGCCTCCTGGCATCCCTGGGAGTCACTTACATGCCTCCCAGAGAGAATGGTCTGACTCATTATATTTTAAAGATTTGTTTATTCTTGTCAAAGAAAGAAGCAAACAAGCAGAGAGGTGCTGGCTTCTGAGATGCCAACCGGGAGTTTTCTTTTTGTCTGTTTGTATTTTTTGTCGTGTTTTTTTTTATGCCGTAGCATCCTATCTATGTCAGTGGAGGAAGTTATGTGTGTTAGAGACACAGGTCACCTAGATTGGATCTGCATGTAACTTTTCTGCTTTCAATCTACATGTGCTTAACCAAGTCTCTGGCTAAGCATTCTGAAATTGATTTTCAAAGAGAATTTGCATCTGATACTTTAAGGTGTTTTGAACACCAGCTGGTGTTTGGGGGAGGAATCAGAGGTGGTGGGAAAGCCATAGGAAGAGGATGCTGTGCGAGTTGCTGTGCGTCCTGGTGGTCTCTGTTGGAGGCCACAGCTTCAGAGGTCTGGGACATCAAGCCTTGGGAGATGGTACCATGTGGTGGGAAGGGTATAGCTGTGGAGCCCATCTGCTCTTGAGTTCCTGTGGGCTTTTGGAGAAATCGCTTTCCCTCTGTTAACCTTAGAATCTCCTATCTATAAATTAGACATACTGATGCCTACCACATGAAATGTTGATTCTCTCTTGAATATCTCAAAGCACAGTCAGACCCCCATTCACACTGTCACTTACCCTCTTTGGTACAGGCCAGCTTCATTCTTTACTGAGTGATACATTCTTCTTGGCCTTTTACTACTCCTAGCTGTGCTCCACCCTGATCCATTGTCTGGATGATAAGGGAATATAAACCTGTGAGAATTGAAAAAAAAAAATCTTTACCTCCAAAGGCTTATAAGCATGTAATGGTTCTTCCAGTCCAACCCCATAAAGCTAATCCTCAACCTGGTTTCTCACAACTCTTCATGTTCCAGCCACACCAGAATGCTGTGGCTTCCTCACATGTGCCCAGCACACATTAAAAACCAGCCTTCATATTAGCCATTTCCTCAACCTGGAAATGTCATTTACTACTCACTGTCTGGATATTTGCTTCTCATTCTTTCAGTATCAGAATAAAGTCACTTGTTTTCTAACATTTTCTCTTTTCCATGGAGGTGTTACATGTCCTTGTATGGGCTCCTATATCACCAAATACTATATATATATATACACACACATATATATATATGTGTGTGTGTGTGTGTGTGTGTGTGTGTGTCTATGTATGTATCATTTTTAGGTATAGCCTATAATTTCAAACTCACCATGCAGTCCTGTAACTTACATTCTGGACCGAGCTCCACAGTGTTGGAGCTCTGTGCTGTGTTTAATAGAAGCTAGATTTTGTCATTATTATTATCTGTAAAGAGAGGGTAGTTTTCCATAGATTGTTGTATGAGTTAAATAAGACATTAAAAAATATCTGGAACAAATACGCAATGAACATGTTTCCCTATATACTTGCAATATGGGTTACCAGCTTTTCTGTTTGCATCATTCATTCATTTATTCATTCATTCACAGTAAGTATACAGTATCAGTATGTACTGGATACTCTTTTAGGCACTAAAGACACAGAAATAATAAAACATAGCTCTCTGTTAAGGAAGGTTCACATAATAATGGAAAATGCACCAGAGTATAATTCTTCATGGTTGGGTTTGTCAAGTTCTGCAAAGTGTCTTTTGGCCTTCTTAGGGGACCATGACCCCTTGTCTAGACCCAGATAATGTTCCCCATTTGCTTTACATTGTGCTTCCGGGTGGGTAACACTCACTGATTTTCTTCCCTTGAACCACCACACAGGCAATGGAACTATAATACACAAGAATTTATAAAGTAACTTCTGGGTACAGTTACTGTGGCGGGGGCTGAAGGTAATAGGTGAATAAGACAGTAAGTTTTTTGTGTGTTTTTTTTCTTTATAAAGCTTTCGTTCCAGTGCAGGAGACTAACTTTTAAAAAGATAGCTTAAATATATATATATATATATATATATATATATATATATATATATATATATATTTAACCAGAGCTGTAATAAGTGCAGTGGCAGATAACAGCACAGTGCTAAGAAAAACAAAACAGAATGGACAAGTGCCAAATCTCACCTGTTCTGTGGATAAAGAAAGAATAATGTGTTTATTTGAGGAATCTCATTTATTTACTTTTTTCCTTTTTATTGAATTGATTGGAGTGGCACTGGTTAACTAAATTAGGTAGGTTTCAGGTGTATAGTTGTACAACACATCATCTGTACACTTTATTGAGAGTTCACCACCCCAAGTCAACTGGAGTTCCTCATCGTTTATCCCCTCTATACCTTCCTCCACCTCCCACTCCCCCAGAAATCACCATACCCTTGAGAAATCTCATTTAAAAAGTGAAGCCTAAATGTTGGAAAGCATTACTCTGGCAAAAGAAGACTTGGAGACTGAAAAAGCCTTCTAGGCAGCCTTACAAGCAAAGGCCTAGAGACTAGATAATGCCAGGAGGGTTTGAGAAACTAAAATAAGGCCAACGTGTCAGAAGGGCAGAGACAGACTAGGAAATTGGCCCAAAATGAGGTCACTGAGAAAAGCAGGATCAGCCCATACTGAACTGGGTCATGTTAATTTTTTTGACACTGTGCTAAATGCTTTATAGATTCTACCTGATTTACTTGTCGTAACACCTGTGCACTTTAATATTGAGGGGTTATTTTTAAATATATATATATATATATTTTATTGATTTTTTACAGAGAGGAAGGGAAAGGGATAGATGGTTAGAAACACTGATGAGAGAGAAACATCGATTAG
Organism: Plecotus auritus; assembly: GCF_963455305.1. NCBI lineage: Eukaryota > Metazoa > Chordata > Mammalia > Chiroptera > Vespertilionidae > Plecotus > Plecotus auritus. Next base: position 141,741,829 of record NC_137783.1, read on the forward strand.
CTGCCTCCTGCACACCCTCCACTGGGAATGTGCCTGCAACCAAGGTACATGCCCTTGACCAGAATCGAACCTGGGACCCTTCAGTCCGCAGGTCGATGCTCTATCCACTGAGCCAAACCAGTTAGGGCTTGTGGGGCTATTTTTGACAGTTGAAAAAAAACCCCAAATCCATGCAGCTAATGTGACTGGTTCAAAGTCTTTTAGCTAGAAAACAAGGGACTGCCAGGGATTCAAATCAAAATTGATCTGAGAGCAAAATATATCAATGTATATTACTATTATTTTCTAACTATGCTATACTGCCTCTGTGTACATAAGATATTGATGGTTTTCACTTGTTCCCAGTTTTAACTCCAAGGAACCAAGGAAGGAAATTCTTCCCCCATTCACCTATCTCACAGGACATCTGATTTCTTTTTCTTTACTTTATGAGGCTTATCAGAAGGAGGCTGCTCTGGAAACACAGAGGGAGGCATGCGTTCTCTGCCATCCAGGGTCAGGATGGACACCCTGCAAGGTCAGCAGCCCCTCTATCCCCAAAGACTTTGTCACCACCTTGGCCCATGGATTCATGTTACATCTCCTTCAATCGAGACGACTCTGTGTTTTAACACCTCATGCAGGTCGTTTCCTCTACATTCCTTTTATATGTTCAAATACAGTATTCTTTTTTCAGAATCCAAGACTCCCGCAGAAGAAAAATCACCTCATTAAAGAAAAATTATGCCTTATCCCCACCACTCTGTGACACAACCATCTCCTCAGTCGCATTCCCTTTTCCTTTTCTTCTGTAAGTGCAGGGTCCAACATTTACAAACATTAAAAATGCAGTGCCGAGATTAATAATTTCTGTAGGTTCAGCAAGGCTACTCATCACTGCATTTGTATTTGAAATTGCAGTAGAACTGAGTGAACTTCCGTGTGACACAGCAGCTGCAGATCGGAATTATGGCTAAATACCAAAGTGTTATTTAATGCAGCCAGGAAGGAATGGTGTGAATGATGGCCCATTACCACTTCACACCCAGAGATCAGTCTCCAAGTTCAAGGCTTAGTCATGCCAGAAAAATTACATAGGCCCTACTCATTTTTATAACCCCTCTCCCTCCAGGCAATGCTGGAGCGATAAACATGATGGGAATGAAGTCTTGCCATGTGTATCTAACAGCAACGAAGAGAGTGGCTAGCTCAGTGCTGATACAGCACTCAGCTGTGTTAAAGATTTAACACATCACCTAGCTTTTTCCCATTGGGTATCTCATTCTGGGCAGGAGCAGATTGTCTGTGCCTGGTCATCATTCTCCAGATGTGTCTTATTATACAACTGAGCTTCTGCCATCACTCTAAGAGCTAAGGAAATCTTTGTACTGAGCTCAGCCTGCAGAGATGTGGGGCTGATTTCCATGGTCTCTGAGCAAATGGGTGCACTGAATAGGCCAAGATATCTTCTAGGCTCAAATCCACGTTCTTGACATTCCCATCTCCACTTCCTTACTAATGGTTTTTAACCATGTCTGATGGCCAGCCAGTTCTATGTGAGCCTAGCATTCATAGTTGATTGGTCCATAAGTAAGTAATTGTCCCAAATGAAGTCAGTCTGCAAGTCCATGGGGTGAACTGCAATAAAAACTCTGCTGACCAGGTCCAATGGAGATACATGTGCCTCTTGCCCTGTTTCTCTTCATGAGGAATTATAAAGATAATCGAGAAGATACGCAGTGGATGGCTTACTTAGAATAATGACAGAACACAGATGGATGGGGATTAGTAAACTCTTGTGGTAGAGACTTGGCAGAGTAAATGAGGTCAGATGATACATCTATGTATATAAAAGGCTAATATGCTAAGTGTCCATTTGACCACCAGGGCGCAGACGCTCAATGCAGGAGCTGCAGAGCTGCAGTGACTTGGCAGTGGCAGTTGTTGGGTGATGCACTCCAAAACCAGAAAGGAGGGAGCCCGATTCCTCATGGGGCCACACAATTCCACCTTCAGCCGTGGGTTATGTTGTTGTTGGGGCACTGTTGGCCTCGAAACTGGTTTATTGCACACTTGTGTTTGTGTTCCACATCCTGTACGACAGCAACTTTGCAGAGTGCCCTCTTGCACTCCGGGACCCCTAGGCAGATGTGGGAGAGCTGTGTTTGGCCCTATCCCTGCAGGCCAGGCCGAAGGACCCCACCTGCCGGAGGAACCCTGCTCACTCCACAGACTTCCTTGAAGCTGCGGCACCACCCCAGGTGCAGCTGGCTGGGAGGGACCACAGGAGGTTGGCTCCAGGGAGTGTCTGGCCCTTCTCGCCCAGTCCCACCCCACCGGCCACCTTCTAATTAATTTATTTTCAATGTGCATGAATCCGTGCACCTGGTCACTAGTATTGAATATAGACCAACCATTTGGTTGCTAAACTAGGTTTTCATCTCTGTAAAGTGTGACTACATGGCTTTTCCACTTTTTAAAATACCTTTGATTATGCATCTTTTCTTGTGATCTATAAGCTTATAGCTGTATGGTTTTCCTCAGTTTTTATGAGGCCTAGCAAAAGAGCTAAGGTTCTACCTTAATTATTTCTGCTGGATGCCAACAGTAATTTTGATGTAAAGTAGTGGTCAGCAAACTGCGGCTCGTGAGCCACATGTGGCTCACGAGCCGCGGTTTGCCGCTCTGTTGACTAATGAGTTTGCCGACCACTGACCTAGACTCTGGATTCCAATAATTACAGGCTGTTGTTGTTCCTTGTGATTAAGCCCCTATCCCAGTGGTCGGCAAACTCATTAGTCAACAGAGCGGCAAACCGCACTCGCGAGCCGCATGTGGTTCGCGAGCCACAGTTTGCCGACCACTGACGTAAAGTATCTGTTACCATTAAATGAATACCCATTGCTTGAGGAACTTAGGTACCTCTCAGGTTTAAGTACCTCTCAGGTTTTTGCAATCTAAACCATCTAATTAACCCCAGAAAAAAATATGTGAAAGATATAGCTGAGCACACCCTCCTCCAGAGGGTCTTTAGTATAATGTACTGTCACCCTGGACCCATTTTTTCCACTTGTAACATCACTCCATTTTGGGGGAGAGGGACAGAGGGGAGTAATCTGTCTCTACCATGAGTTGGTAAATAACCCTATTGACAAATGGGATTTCTCTACTTTCATCTATTTCTGATGAATTGGCACATTGAACAAAGCCTGATTCCCAGAAGAACAAATGCACATGTATTAGGATGCTCCAGAGAAACAGATCTGATAGGATGTAGATATACATATATGAGGATATTTATAATAGAAATTAAGCAGTTATGGAGGCTGAGAAGGTCCACAATCTCTCATCTGCAAGTTGGAAAACCAGGACTTTTGAAACTCTTTTTGTTTCAACCTTCAAAGCGGCAGCACATAAGCTTTATTACTTTGATCTATGAAGCCCTCCTGACACCTGCATGTGCCTCTTGCCCTATTTCTCAACCTGGATATAAACTGGTACTCTAGATTGTGGAATATGCATCTTAGATTCACAGTCTTGGTATTAGAAGAAGCCTTAGAAGTTAGTGCAATTCCCTCGTTTTATAAGAAAAGGAGGATAAGTGGTTTGAAGAACCAGCTAGTTAACAGAAAACGAAACAAAACAAAAAAACAGGGGCTTCATTCCCTTCCTTTTATGCTTGCCTCTTCAAGATCTTCCTTTTCTCCACATAATAACGTATGAATACTTGTCCATAAATGCTGTTGAAGATGACGAAGCCTTTTGTCCACTTGGGTACCAGATTTTTGAACTCAGGATCCTTTTACCTGACCACTCCATCTCCCCAACCTATTATCTTAGATGTCTACATCTGCCTTCTTATACACTCCTCTCCTCAGTAGCTTTTGAAATCTCCAAGGTTAGAATCTTAAAAAGAGTGATTTTCCTCATTGTATCTAGAGAATGAGTCCAAAGGGCTATATACATTGTGGTGAGGGAGAAAAAGGACACAATCTAGCCATTATGACCAGCATAATAAATTGTGACAGTCACTGACATGACCAATGTCACAATCATATCTTCCATTCTGCTCATGGTGAAGAGAATGAAAATGTATGGATCTATGCTGCGAAATACCTCTCAATTTACAAAATGAATGGTGCTCCCTTGCCCTTTTAAAAGTGTGACCTATTATGATATATCAGCCTGAATTTCAGCTTCCTGAGCTGGAGACCCTTGAGAAAATTTAGTAGAGGTTGCATGAGCCTGGAGAAGAATAAATAGGTTGGTTATTAGGTATCAGAAAATCTACCTGAGCAGAGCTGAGGGAAATCATAAGGATGCTTCTTGAGGCAAAAGATTGGGTTCAAAATAAAAGATAAAAGAAGATAAAAGAAAATGCTAACAGCCCATGCCCCTTTGAACTTTTCACTTAGCCTATATGCCTCATTTTCTTTCTCTGAAAAAATGGACCTAATCATAATTATCTTGGGAGCTGCTATGAGGATTGAATGAGTTGAATAAAAAGATTGTAGCAGGAAGTATTAGACATAATGAATGATTAAGAAAAGTTACTCCCCTCCCTTCCCCTACTGCAGTGGTCGGCAAACTCATTAGTCAACAGAGCCAAATATCAACAGTACAACGATTGAAATTTCTTTTGAGAGCCAAATTTTTTAAACTTAAACTTCTTCTAATGCCACTTCTTCAAAACAGACTCGCCCAGGCCGTGGTATTTTGTGGAAGAGCCACACTCAAGGGTTGCTCGTGAGCCGCGGTTTGCCGACCACAGCCCTACTGTGTTTCCTTTGCCTCCCCTCTCTCCCTTCCATGAGTTTATTCAAATGGTCTGGAAAACAGGAATGCTTGGGGAGGACCCAGCAGGTCTGTTGGGAGGCAGAGAGAACCAGAATCAAGAAAAACCCCGGGCACAGCAGAGGGAGGCAAGGCCATGATGCAGGCTTTGGCTTCTGTTTAAGGCTGCACATACATTTACTCCCCAGGCGACCCTGGAGCCAGGAAGTTAGATGATGTTCCATAAGGTGAGGTCCTCCCTGTTCCCACCCTAATTTACTGGCAGCTTCTTAATACCTAGAATATGTATTCTCAGCAGCAAGCAAAGATTTTCCTTCATTTCAATAACAGAAACAAATGGACACCCAAAACTCATGTAAGAGTGAGGAAGACTACCGAGGAAGGAAAGCAACACAACAACCAGAAGTAATGTCCAGTGAAACAGTTTACAGAGTACACAATGAAAAACTTTACATTTAATCAAATTATTTGTTCTTAGAGAGATTTCAGGGCATATAAAACAAGAGGGAACTTCTATGAATTAGAAATACTAGAATACTGTAAATTAAAAATAAGATTGTTGAATCTAAATAAGTATTAAACAAAATATACAAAGAACTCTTAAAGCTGAACAATAAGAAAACGACTTGATTTAAAAATCTGGCCGCTCACAAAAGAAGATGACTAGATGAAAAGTAAGCATATGAAGAAATGCTCCCTATCTTACATCATCAGGGACATGCAAATGAAAACAACGAGATCCCATTGCACACCTATTAGAATGACCAAAAACTGGAGCACTGACACAACACCAAATGCTGGTGAGGATGTGGAGCAACAGAAACTCTCATTCATTCTTGGTAGAGTGCAGATTGGGACAGCCACTTTGGAAGATGGTTTTGGCAGTTTCTTCATATGCTTCAGCCATACCACTCCTTGGTATTTACCCGGAGGAGTTGAAAATGTCCACACACAAACCTGCACATGAATGTTTATAGCAGCTTTACTGATAATTGCCCAAACTTGGAAGTAACCAAAATGTCCTTCAGAAGGTGAATGGATAAATAAACTATGGTAAATCCAGACAATGAAATATGACTCAGCACTAAAAATTAAATGAGCTATCAAGCCATGAAAAGACATGGAGGATACAAACATGAATGCCACTGAGTAAAAGTGTCAATCAGAAAAGGCTACCAACTATATGACATTCCAGAAAAGGCAAAACTATAGAGACAGCCAATAATAACAGTATCTTATGGTTTATTTTTATTACATACCATGTCATTTCTAACACCACTAGAGCAGACTGTGCCTCCCAGGTGACCTCTGTCAATATCTGGAGAAATGTTTTCTTTCTGTAACTGGGGGAAATAGTCTCTCCTGGAATCTAGTGGGTAGAGACCAGAGATACTGCTAAATATCTCACAATGTGCGGGACCAAGCCCCTCAACAAAGAAGCATCTGCCTCAAATGTCAGTAGTGCTACAGTTGAGAAATCCTGCTCTGGAGTTCATTACATGGGTAACCTTTGCTCTCCAGGTCTCTGCGGGGCATAGAAGCCTCTAGCCCTGTCCCCAGGCTTGGGCCACAAAGAGGCTGTTTGTGTACAAGAGTTCTTGACAGAGACTTTAATTGGTATGGAAAACTTTAATTGGGACTGATGAAATAAGGCCCATCAAGCAATTTGAGCTTGTTTCAAATGAATGTGACTTCAAGTCTCCATTTGGGTTGAAAGAATGCAGTTTGCAAAGCCATATCCGATGATTTGTGTTTTTTTTTTTTGTTTTGTTTTTTGTTTTTTGGTACCTGGTGTGCTTGCTGAAATAGCATAGCATTGATATGACTGAGGGCTGTGGCCCCTGAAGAGGTTCTCCTCTTTTCTTCCCAGTCTTTCCTGCTTGAAGATGTCAATTTTACGTAAGCAATGCAGTGCGGAAAACCTTCATTCTGTTCTAGGGCAGTGGTCGGCAAACTGTGGCTTGCGAGCCACATGCGGCTCTTTGGCCCCTTGAGTGTGGCTCTTCCACAAAATACCACGGCCTGGGTGAGTCTATTTTGAAGAAGTGGCGTTAGAAGAAGTTTAAGTTTAAAAAATTTGGCTCTCAAAAGAAATTTCAATCATTGTACTGTTGATATTTGGCTCTGTTGACTAATGAGTTTGCTGACCACTGTCTAGGGCAGTGGTCAGCAAACTCATTAGTCAACAGAGCGGCAAACCGCGGCTCGCGAGCCTGTTTGCCGACTACTGGTCTAGGGTATTAATTCCATCATAGTCAATTGTGGTTATTTTATGACTAGGCTGTGTTGTAAGCTCTTTGAGAATGTTAACAAATTGGCTATTACAAAATCCTAGAGATCCCACCATCTCTACTTTAACTACCATAATCTCTACTTTAACTACCATAATCTCTACTTTAACTACCATAATCTCTACTTGAGACAAAGAGAGGTTAGTGACTTGTCTAGGTTCAGAAAGCTAGTAGACCATCAAGGCAGCCTTACTCGAGATTTCATATACCGCATCACTCTGCTCTCTTGGCCTTTCCTACAAAAAACATAATTAAATTAAACCTAATTAAACCTAATGTGGGTGTTTTGGAGGAGAAATTGTTATGATTTATTCATCTATGTATTTTTATCATATTCCAACATTGACTTGCAGTAAAAAAAAGTAGCAGGTATTTAGTATTTCACAAAAATAAGCAAAATAATCAGGGATAAAAAGCTTAGAAATTTATAAAGTTTATCTATTCACTGAATTTTTCATTGTGAAGTATGATAGATATCATCTTTCTCTTTTAGCCACAAAACAGCTCAGAGCCAAGACTGTAAGGACTATGAAGGAAAATAATAGCTACTTGTTTTTAAAATTAATCTTTATTGTTGAAAGTATTGCAGATATCCCCCTTTCTTCCCCATTGACCCCCATTCACCTCGTGCTACTGTTTTATTGTGTGTCAGCTGCTCTGCCAGCCACATTATATACATTTATTTAAATGACGCATTCAATTCTAAATATATGAAATAGAGACCATTATTTCCTCACCTTTGGAGATGAGGAATCTAGGAGTATAAGTGTTAAATTGACTGGACTGAGATTGTCCAGTTCATACATGGTGGAGCAGGATTTAGTATAAAGGCTCCCCCTCTGCTACAAAGTCCCTATGCTTTTCAGGACAGTAGCCTTCATCAAAAC
>NC_137783.1:143139779-143247940 GCF_963455305.1 Plecotus auritus
CACTGGGGATTTTTTTAAACCTTTTATGTTAATGTCTAATATTCTAAGAAGAAAAATACACACATCAGAAGCATACATATCCATGACATTTCACAAATTGAACAAACTCAGATAACCAGTGCCCACAACAGGAAACTGGCGAATGCCCTCACCTCCGATGGTCTCCTGTACACCTTCCAAGGATGATCTTAGAATTGTGCCTACCACAATTGAGAATTTTTTTTTCAATGGGATCCTTCTAACCAGGTACCAATAATTGCAGTATGCTATTATAAATCAATGTCTATTCATAGGATATATTAACTCTAGCAGCAACTTACAATCTGATTCATTTATCACATGCTGAATTTCATAAACTATACATATTCACATGTACATAAACATACGTAAGATTCTTTTTAATTTCACATCCTATCATAGGACTGGAATCAGCCACAGTTTAATGTATATGCTTGATGCCTTGCCACTTAGTCGTTGTACAGTGCAGATATTTTACAAGCCAGTGATTTCTTTAACAGGGAGTTTATATTACCTTACTCTCACTCCAATATGAATAAGGAGAGATTCAGAACATCAAAGGAGGTGGTGGCTCCTTTTGAAATGCAGCATACTTTGTCACAAACCTTCTGAAAGATAGCTAATCTTTGTTAAAGTCAAATCTTCAAAATAATGTGGAATTCTTTCTCTCTGGGCTTGTATTATAAAATCTGGTTCAGAATAGATCTGAAACTTTTAATCGGTATAAATATTCTTGCACACGGTAAGGTGGAATGGGCATGGATAAGATGCACTGTGCTTTCTGGGAACCACGCCAAGTGGTGACTTCAGGGGACCACTGTAAGGCCTTTTCTTGCTTAGCTCCCTGACAAATGGCGTGCCTGCTTAATCAAGGCTAGGTGAAATGCGGTGGCTGCCCTTTAACAAAACTATAACGGAAGACAAAGGAGCTAGGTAGTGGACGTGATCAGAAGAATAACGGGGCTTGTAGATGATGCGAGCTTGTAGGCAAATGAGAACATCTCCTCCAGAAAGGCTAAGAATAAGTTGGGAGTTAAATCCTAGTTCATGAAAAGCATCACAATAAAGGCCGCCCCAGCCTTTCTTTCGGAGTGGTGCTTAGAAGTTCAAGTTAAAGTGCCTCCTCTTTGGATTTGGACAGCTTGGACAAGAAACCTGGCTCTGCTACTTAACAGCTTTGAGCAAGTTTCTTAACCTTCGTAAGCCATCATTTCCTCATCATTGCAGGGCTGTAAATTACATACCTCACCTAAAGAGTTTATTATAGTACTTGACCCCAATAAACACCACAACAAAGCAAGGACATACACAGAACTTGAGGCTACAAAAATGGAAAAGAAAAATAAAACTTACAGGTTTCTTCAAGTCACTCACTGTCTAATGAGGAAGAGGGTGCTACCCATGCATAGGCGTAATTACAGAGCAACTTGCTACTTCCTAGAATAATGGCAGGAAGTCTCAGCCTGCAGAAAAGGTCAGTGGGGTAATCAAACAGGTGCTTCCCTAGGCCTGAAGGAAGCAGTTTATTTACCTATTATATTTGTGTCTCTTTCTCTAATTTTGTCCCAAAATTATTAGACTCCGTTTTCCCTTAATCTTTCCACCAGAGAAAAATGGCAAGTGGGAAGCAAAGGTGAAGAGAGTTTTCATCTGAGAGGCTTATGAGCTAATGAAGGTCAAACAGATTGAGTCCCTGGAGAAGAGACAACCAATCTGAATCTGGAAATGACTTCTGGTATAGCAATGATCAAATGTCAGTCTTTTTGTTGTTGTTGCTAACCTGTTTTCCAGACAATAACATGACGATGAGCATGAGTAAGAAGTAAAAATAACTAGAAGTATGAGTATGATCCATCATCCACTAGCCTTACTCATGAATATTTAAAGAACTGAGTTCTGCCAGACTGGTGTGACTCAGTGGTGGAGCATCGACCTATGAACCAGGAGGTCATGGTTCGATTTCCCAATCAGAGCATATGCCTGGGTTGTAGGCTTGATCCCCGGTGTGGGGTGTGCAGGAGGCAGCTGATCAATGATTCTCTTTCATCATTGATGTTTCTATCTCTCTCTCCCTCTCCCTTTCTCTGAAATCAATAAAAAAATGTAAATAAATAAATAAATACTGAGTTCTTAGCAAACGTATAGTTGTTATAGAGTTTTCCTGGTCTTTGATAGGGAAGACACACTCTATTTTCTGCTTCTGCTTTCCATGTTTCGTCTTTACCCTCAGCAATGGTTTTTGGATCGCAAGTCAACAACAAGAAAGGGACAAAATCTTTACACATGTCACAGTATCAATTACCTCTGTCTTCCTCTGTAGCTCCAGACAGATCATACAATCAATATATGGCAATATTTTCAAATCAGACCATCTGGGGACATATGACTAGGAACAAAAATCTCTACTTAGGGTAAGGTTTATGCACATAATTTAGGCAATTCATATATGTTTTTATTAATTAATAATGCTTTTACATTGCATTTCTCTTAGCTCACCAGCATTTAAAGGCCAAGAGCCTATATTTGTTACAAATGTTAAGTTGGGCCCTGACCGGTTTGGCTCAGTGGACAGAGCGTCAGCCTGCAGACTGAAAGGTCCCAGGTTCGATTCCGGTCAAGAGCATGTACCTTGGTTGCGGGCACATCCCCAGTGGGAGGTGTGCAGGAGGCAGCTGATCGATGTTTCTCTCTCATCGATGTTTCTAACTCTCTATCCCTCTCCTTTCCTCTCTGTAAAAAAATCAATAAAATATATTAAAAAACAAAAAAAAAACAAAAAACAAATGTTAAGTTGGGAACGACATGAAAATTGGCTATTTCTTAGCCTTTTAACCAGTCAGATCAGCTGACTGCTTTTTATTACCAGATGTCTCATGACTCTTATCAAAACAGTAGAGGAAAGGGAAAATATGGGGCATACCATAAAGATGAACAACCAAACAAAAAGGCCAAAATAACAATACAAAACCTTCATTTGGTAAATTCTTTGTGGACTAATATTTTATAAAAACATTCATGAGTACTCAGAAAGACCCACTAGTAAAACAACTAGTAAGACCACTGAAGTGGGAAAAAATCCCTTTCAATGCCTTATTTTTCACCAAAAGTTCTGTTTTATTTTTCCCTAACCTCTGTGTTTTATCATGTATGTACCCTTTCCCAACTCCACACACACATGCATCGCTGTTTGATCTCATTCTCCCAGATCCTATAAATGGCTCAGCACTGAGTTACATTCTTTCCAGAATACATGACAGGACTAATTGCCTCTAATTTTTCAATAACCCCTAATGTACCTTCTTCCATGAGAAATAAAAGGCATTTTTTTAAATATTTAAACTTTGAGAATTGTTGCTGATTAAAAAATAATTTTTATGTATCAATTTGGGAGCCTTATTCTCAAGTTAATAGTTTAACTGTCATTGTCTGCGATATCAATAAAAAAATGCAAAACATGGCCAGACAGGAATCAGATTAAAATTTGACACTTCGCCCTAGCTGGTTTGGCTCAGTGGATAGACTCGTGTCGGCCTGTGGACTGAAGGCTCCCAGGTTCAATTCGGGTCAAGGGCACATGCCCGGGTTGCAAGCTCTATCCCCAGTCAGGGGTGTGCAGGTGGCAACCAATCAATGATTCTCTCTCATCATTGATGTTTCTATCTCTCTCTCTCTTCCTTCCTCTCTGAAATTAATAAAAAATATATTTTAAAAAATTTGATATTTCATAAGGTATATATATGTGGAATTTCAAACTTTGTACCCCAAAACTTTGAAAATCAGTAAAATTAGTTTAACCATTATATGGAACTAATACAAACTGTGGATGTAATCATGAGGCAATTTCATTTTTCTCTCCTATTTAAAAAATTTATTCATTGGGACTAGTTTTACTTCTGCCCCTAGATGAAAAGTCTCTTTATTTATATAACACAAGTCACTGTGATAAATAATTGAAACATGCATAGCACATAATATTCAACATTTTGAAATTATATTAAGATTCCTACCTTCCCAAACACAGGGCCAATTATTGGTGGGGAGTCTGTGACTGGGAGGTGGACTTGGCTGGTTTCTTCTCTTTATTTTCACTTAGTCTTTCTTCTCCTCGCTCATCTCCCTACTCCTAGTTCTGATTTTTTGTTTGATTATGGCTAGGAAAAATAAGTAAGAGCTAGGGAGAATAGCTCTTACTTGCCTAGTACTGTCTTGAGTTGACATCAGTATCTTTGAGTTGCCAGACATCTGAAATTGACCTCTTCATGGTGGCTTTGATGTGCCTGTGCTCTTTGGTGAGTCTCCCCTCTCTCTCACTCTTTCCTGAATTTGCCTTGCTGAGAGCAGTGCTTTCTTCCTTAACACACCCCTCACTCTCTCATCAGCCCCTGGGGCTCCTAAAGTTCTTTCAGATCCCCTCTGTAAGCCGTTTACTTCTGGAGGCAACCCTCTTGCACAGGATTGAAAATACCTTCGAGGCTCGTTCAAGAAACTCATATGCGGGGTCAACATTTGATATTTTGTCCTTGAAATTTTTAAGATAGGATGTATACACCACCCTCCTATGTCTACTCTATCTGCCATTGGAATCCCATGGTTAGTCTTGTGATAAAGGGCAGGAATGCTTCTACAATCTTTTCCTTGGGGTGGGTGACGGTACATCATAGTGCACTGACAATTCACTCAAAAATCCTCCTCTAATAATCTTGAAGTCACTCTCTACTAAGTTGTGGGTAAAACTACCCACCACATCCCTCAGGAGTGAGACTCACTGGGATAACTCTCTAAAGAAATCTTCATGAGCTTTCTCCAGTTCATTGGTGTCTTTGCTGTGCCTAAGAGATTATGAGCTTTGCAATCACTATTACCACCTCCATTGTAAATGTGTATCCTCTTTGGAATATATCACCTCCTGTGTCTTGGTTCCTTGGGAAAAACCTCTATTTCAATATTCTCTCATTCATAGAATAGCACATAGAGGTGTAGTTTAGATAGTGATTTTATGACAATACAAAGAGGTGCTTCATTTTTTTTTATTCAATAATTATTTGAGTGACTTATGTGCAAAGCATTATTCTACGCTCAGGAAATAAGAGTGAACCAGCTACAAAACGTCCTGCTTGCTACTCATGGAGCTTATATTCTTTTGAAGACAGAACTGTGGTTTTTAAAAAGAGAAAAATAAATAACATTATTTCAAAGAAAGGAGATCAGTCACAATGTGCAGGGGAGTGCTGAGTCCTTTGATGGAAGTTCATGAAGGAAAATCTGTGAGAAAGTGAAATTTATACAGGAATTATTCAAAATTATTGAGACTGACTGAATCTCAATTGTGGAATAAAATATGTACATTTTAATATACATAAGCATATCTGGAGAACTATGAATAATATGCAATGGAAAATTTCATACACATTTCTGAATCTTCCTCCCTTAAGATGTGGGAAGAAACTCTTATCTCTTCTAGGGAATATTTCCTGATCTGATCCAATCAGATTCTCTATCTTCCTCTACAGTGGGTCCCACCCAGCAGGCCTGCACTGGGATGTTTGTGACCTTGCATGAGGGCTCTTATTACATTTGTAGATTATTCTTAGTCTCTGCTAATGAGATGGCTCAGAGTTCGCTTGGAGTATCACATCTTAATCACTTGATTTCTGCAGACGTTTTCTTTCTCCAAATAAACTCTTCAAAGTGCCTGCTGCTCTGTGCTCATTAACCTGAGAATGGCTTCTCTAACTCCACGTTAAAAATTCTCTTCGGTGTCTGAGACTTCTGTTCTGATCGGGCTTCTCTAAGCATTAACAAAGGGAGGAGGACTTTAGACTCTTGGATGTGAAAAAAACAAAAGTCAGTGACCAAATTTCATCTGCAAGTAGATTTTCCTTTATATAGAAGTACAGACTTGACTCCTTTGCAGTGTGACATAATTCACATCCACCCAACTTCACTGTCTGCCTGATTCCCGCTTAATCATTTCATGCTCAATCGGCTTTAGGTGACTTAAAGATAGCAAAATAATGAGTGAATGAGTAAAGAGATGAATATTCACCAACCAGAAAGTAGTGTTTTGTTTTTATTCTTATACTATTTTCCTACTTTTAACCCATGGTTAATTGGATACAGGCCTCATGATGAAGGCAGCAGCCCTTATTTAAATGTAGCCAACATAAGAAGATGTCAGCATAAACATCTACACATTCTCCTACTTGCTAATGAATGTGCGCTGAACCTTGACTTCCTGCTACTAGGTCAGTGCTCAACCCCTGAGCCACCCAGCCAGGCAATCAGTGTAGTTTTTGATGTTGAAATTATTCTGAACAAATGAGCTTATTTTTAAATAAGTAATACCATGCAGACACTTTGGAATGTCTTATGGGAACAGCTCATAGGGGAACAGCCTGATGTCAAGGAATAATGATAAGGATCTCATGTCAATTTGTTTTTCTCCCAGCATCCAAGAGAATATCACAGGTTGCCAGCCACGTTTTCATTAAATGGCTGCTCAGTATGAAAACGTGGCCTTCATCAAGGGCCTTCACATTGCAAATCCATAGCACATTGCCATTTGCTTGCCTCTACCTTCAGGGAACTACTCAGAAGACTTTAAGGCTCACTTCTTCATCAGAATCTCAACCTAGTGGGGGAGATAAATTACACTTTACTTGAAATTGTCATTTCATCAAAAGACATAACTATAAAAATTGGTATTATTTTGATCATATTTAAATTAGTATTATTTTGATTGCATTCATCTCTTTAAGTATTCAGAAGAGGTCCTTGAAGTAGAAAGAATCTAAAATCTATAGTTCTATACAGGTTTAAGTACCAAACACATGCAGGCCACTGAAATTTGTTAGACTTGTTCCCAGAGAGTTTTCAGTCACCTTGACCTGAAGAAAATGGAGAAATCTCTGACATTTCAGGGTATTACCTGAATGTATACCATTTCCAGGGTATAACCAAATCACTTAGGTTTTGCTTGGATACTCCAGGGAACTGCAATGGAATGAAAAATAAATGAAATAGCCTTCTTTAAAAACAATATTGGCCCTAGCCAGTTTGGCTCAGTAGATAAGAGTGTCAGCCTGCAGACCAAAGGGTTCCAGGTTCAGTTTCTCATCAAGGGCATGTACCTTGGTTCTAGGCTCCCCCCTGGCCTGGACCCTGGTTAGGGCGTGTGCAGGAGGCAACCAATCGATGTATTTCTCTACATTGGTATTTCTCTCTGTCTTTCTCCTCTCTCATCCACTCTCTCTAAAAATCAGTGGAAACATATACTCGGGTAAGGATTAAATAAATAAAATTAATAAAATAAAAATTAAAAAAATAAAAACAAGATTGGACATTAGGCAGGACAGACTCTAGAAGTAAAGTTAGAGGAGGCACAACCAGCCATAGGAATGAGGACAAGGGCCAGACTAACAGAGGGGGCACTACGTTCAAAGTTTTGAGAACAGCAAGGTGAGTGGATATGGTCCCTTGATGCAAATACTCTTGCAGGCTTATGGAACATGGCAGTGGGGGAATTCAGGAGCAGATGATATTTGGACAGCTGCATTGGTAGATGGCAGATGGCAATTTTTGGTTTCTCTTTTCATCATTCCAATATGTAATCCCTAAGCAAATATTCTTGACTGCCCCTCCAGAACAATCCTTAATTTTCTAATTCTCTGTATTCCTACTGCTGCCACTCAAGATCAAGCCATTTCCCACATGCACTGTTGATCTACTATGGATCCCTTGAATCAGTTTTCATACATAGCCAGGGTGATAGTTTAAAAGTCAGAATCAGACTATATTACTTTGCAGTATGAAACTGCAAAAGCTTACCATTGCATGTACAATGAATTACAAAGAAATTATTCCCCCTGGCCTACCAGGCCTAATTCTCTATAGTGAGTTGATTGGTGACTCCCTGAGAGTTATGTCCACATGCTAACCTACAAAGTGTGTATGTGACCTTATTTGGAAAAATGATCTTTGCATATGTAATTAAAGTTGAGAATCTTGAGATGAGATCTCTCTGGGGTTATCCAGATGGGCCTAAATACAACGGATTCTTATAAGAGACACCCATGGGAGAGACACATGGAGACTGGAAGAAGACCATGTGAAGAATGAAACAGAAGCTGGAGTTATGGAGCTACAAACCAAGGAAAACCTGGAGCCAGCAGAGCTGGAAGAATTCTCCCCTAATGTTCTGAAGAGTCCTGCTGCCATCTCACTTTTAGACTTTGGACCTCCATAACTGGGAAAGAATAAATTTATATTGTTTTAAGCCATCAAATTTGTGAAAATTGTTTTGGAAACCAAAGAAAACTTATACATTCTTCACTTACATATTCTACTCTTCTGCTTGTCTATTCTATTCCTATCAGACAAGCCTATTTTTACCCTTATCATTCTATAGGTATAATGTTCTTTTCGTCTTAGTCTGCTTGGACTACCATAACAAAATACTACAGACTGGGTAGCTTATCAGCAACAGGAATGTATGTCTCACAGTTCTAGAGGCTGGCAGAGATCAGGGTGCCAGTAGGGTCAGGTGAGGGCCCTCTTCCAGGTTGTAGACTCTTAGTTGTGTGCACAGATAGAGGAAGGGGCTAGGGTTCTTTCTGGAGCTTCTTTTATGAAGGCACTAATCCCATTTGTGAGGGCTCCATTCTCAGGACTGATCACCTCCCAAAGGCCCCACCCCCTAATACCATCACGTTGAGCATTAGGATTTAACATGAGTTTTGGAGGGACACAAACATTTAGATGTCAGCTTGCCCTCAAACCTGCTCTGTCTACCTGAGACATTTTTCTCCCATATTTTTTATGTCTGAGTTCTTTCTTTTTATTCTTGAACTTAAATGTCTCTCTCAGAGGGGTGATCCTTGACCAAATCAGTGTAATATTCCCCCTCAGTCATTCCCTGTATCATCGCTATTTTATTTTTTATTTCAATACTTATCTCTACCTGATAATTTCTGGCTTGTTTATTATCTGTCTAACCCCTAAAAAAGAAGCTCCATGCTACATTCTTCACTGTCTGACTCACTGCAGAATCCCAAGTGTCTAGAATATCCCCCGGTATTTAGTAAGCATACAATTAATGTTGAATAAGATACATATCAGAAAGGCTCTCAGTGCTGGAGGGGTTTAATGTGGTCATATTGGATATCTAGAACAAGCCATGTCCTAAGTCATTGAGGGCCTGGGATATTAGATATGTTATAATGAGGAAGATTTAGACTCAGTGAAGAGGACAGAAATCCCACAAAAATATCACAAATAAATATGAAGTCATGGTGTTGGAGCCAAACTGGTAGCACTTCCCAAAGTAGACAGAGCATACAGTATAAGCTAATGGAGCATAAGATGAGAGCTACAACTGAAGCAATGATATCATGAGACTGAGTATGAGTATTAGGCCAGAGACGATGGCCAGGATTTGTTCTGCTTGCAGGCAGAGGTACATTGGTACATTGCTCACTCTTAATTGGAGAGAAGGACTAAGGACATTGGGGGAAAATCGGGTGTGGGCAATATGAGGCAAAGACTGGAACTTCCAACTGCTTTGGCAAGGACAGGCTTTCTGATAATCTAGACATAAACATTTCTAGTGAACTAGATTTGAGGGGACTAAATTCTTCCCAACAGGGCCAGGTTTCAATTTGAATACAATAACTTAAAATGATGCTACATCCTGCAGCATTAGAACCTAGAAGAGGCAATATCCAATGGCTGGCTGATATTGAGTACCTCATTATCTAACCATGAGAGTTGGGCAGGGGTAGCATCCCTGGTGATATCAGTATTCAGTCATTTGCACCCTGTCCACCTTACCACAATTTTAGAAGCTTAATGAAGATATACTAGTTCAACTAAGAAATTAAAAAATTCATACCATTTGAAGATATTTAATATCATCTGATATTAAAAGTAAACTAAGAGGACTATCTGTTAGATGACCAGGAGGTCTTAGAAACCATTGTGCTAGACCCACCATCTTAGCAACTTTCCACAGGTTGGAGAGTGCCCAGTGTAGTAACCTTGTAGGTCTTTTTGATTTATCATATCAGTAGTTTAACAACAGCAGCAGAGAGGGGTGGAAATCGTATGTTGAGGCTTGCAGCCGTGTTATAGATCCCAGAGACAGGGTCTTTTGCAGTATCCGCTCACGGGGTACACGCTTGTCTCATTTCAGCATTTTTCTTCCCTCTGACTTTCCCACAGGTTCTCTGTTGTTATTGTTCACCTTATATTTTGAAAGCGAAAGACCATCAGGTTGAGGAAGGCCTAGTGTATGTTTGTTTGTGTGGCTGCAAATGTGGAATAAATATATATAATGCAGAGTGGCTAATATGTTGTGCTATTTGTCTTCATTTGTGAGGAGAGATAAGTCAGCTAGGACCGTGCCGGTCCTGATTCATTCTTCATCACTACACTCATGAAGATAAATGCCACATTTACACAGACCACAGCTATCATGTGTTCTTTTAGACCAGAGATCAGATGGGCTAGAGCAGGAGGTCGATCTTGTGTCATTATTTGAAAATCAAGGACACTTTGTAGCCTCTCCTACTCCCACACATCTTGATCTCCAGTGTTAAACTAGGGTACCACTAATGGCTGAAGAGGTATTTAATTAGCATATATATTCAGCCATGTCTACATTCAGATATTCACTTCATTTTAATTTTTTTAAATGTTTATTTCCTGTGTTTGCTCAGCACAGCATTCTGCAGTGGCAATGTACTGATTAATAAGATATAGTCTTGGTTCTCACAAGGTGGTAACTGGCATAATCAAGAGAATATTATGGGAAAAATGATAAGCAAGGGGTTAATTCTCTCAGTGGGCATGCCAGATGACAAAGAAACAAGTCAGAATAGAACTAGTGAGAAGTAATCATTTCTGAGCAGCTATGGTAAAAGAAAATGTCATGCACACATTAGCTTTCCATGATTTGCAAATGGCTGTATCACTGTACTTTAAGGCTATGGCTGAGCAAGTAGGTAACTTCTCTGTTTTGTACTGAATTACATATTCTGGCTTTATTTTATTCCCCCCAGCCTCACACTATAGTGTATTAAAAACTAGGCAGAGGGATAGAGATTTTAAATCATATAGTAGCAACAGCATATAAACCACATACAGAAAAGTTGAATCTAAATAAACAACTTAAAAATACAAATGGCTCAATAGGACTTCTTACTTCCCAGGGATTTTTCCATGTTTGAAATAAACACATTCTTACATAATCACATGCTTAACCTCAACAGGGCGACCAGATTGATTTTCAGTTAAAATTTCAAAGCGGTACTGGATTAAGACTTTGCTGCTTATAGTTACTATTTATTGTTCTAGAAAACCCCAAGTTTGATTGGGAAAACAAAAATACAGGATGTCTCAAAAAAATGTATACACACTTTAACAGCTGATAGCTCCATTTTGAAAATGAAATGTATTTTAATAAACACTGCCTTTATAATTATTCAAAGTGTGTGCATACATTTTTGGGGATACTCTATATTATTTCTTTCTGAGAGCTCACAATATGCCAAGCTAGTTGGTTTACAGGCATCACCTCATATCATGAACAAAAAAACCTTCGGCTCTACTATTTTCACCCTCACTTTACAGACAAGGGAATTGAAGGCTAAAAATATCATGGAGCTTGCCTAGGTCACAAAATCACTACATGTAATGTTGGAATTTTATCAACATACATTCTGTGTGCTATCACATGCTCTGACCTAGGATTCACCATCATCTCCATGTTTATACTCCCCCTTTCACCTGTTTTTCTCTAGAAAAGCCCTCAGGGAGGCTCTCAACTTCTCTTGCCTTTTGTTTCCTCATCTATATCATTGGACCACTGATGGGTTCCATCAATAAGCAAATCATATGAACTCTATGTCCTGGGACTTCATGTTGTAGGAGACAAAATACATGCATACATACATACATATATACGCGTTATCTCTAGTTGTTAGAAATGCTTGAAAGAGCAAGAAAGCAGAGTAAAGGGATAGAGAAGGACAGGGGCAAGAAGCAGTTATATTTTAAGCAGCAGAGCTGAGGAAAACCTCTCTGAGCAGGTAGCTTGGAGGAAGTGAAGGAGCCAAGCCTACAGATATTGGGATAAAAGAAGTACCATTGTCATGTGCCCATATAGCTACAGCTCTGTCTGGGTGAAGAACATTCTAAGCAGAAGAGACAGCAAGTACAAGTTTCCTGAGGAAGCCATGTGCTTGGTGTAGAAACAGCGAGAGCCAGTGTGGCCACAGGGGAGTGAGTGAGAGTGGTAGCGGCCGCAGGGATAAGTAGGAGGGATGCAGAACAAAGAAGCAAAGGTCCTCCTAGGCAACCAGGTGCACTTTAACATTACTCCAAGTGATGTGAAAAACCAACACTGAGCAGAAGAAGGAGTGTGATCTGACTTTTATTTTGATAGAACCCCTCCACTACACAGAGAAAAGACCGAGGTTGGGGCAGTAATAGACACCAGATATTGGATCTGGCTTTGGAATAATTCAGTTATCCATGAAGAGAGAATGGACTAGGGTGCAGCAGTGGAGGGGAGGGGAAGCGATGGGACTCTTGATGTACAGGATTTTCCAATGTATAGAAAAGTGGTAAGGTGCAGAGTGTATAGGATGCAGAAATGGAGATGAGACCAAAAAATGAAGTTTCAAGAGGACTTTGGCCTGAGATCCTAAGAGGATGGTCCCTGGAATAGTGTTTGGCATATGGAGGAGCTTAAATTACTTTGTTGAATAAATTAATATGTGGATTAATAAATTAATATGTTGCTTTAGTTTGCTGTTAGAAAAGCCTTTGTCAGGGGTGGAGGTTGAGTTAGAATCGAGAGTTTCTTTTGGAGAGGTTATTTCTAAAGCCTCCAACTGGAGGTCTTAGATTAGTGGATATGTATCTGTGTTGCTGGCTTTAGATGTTTATATTGTTGGCAGTCTTTAGTTTGCAGTGGTATTTAAAGCCACTAGGGGACCACTTAAAGAGTAAGTATAGATACAGAAGAGGCCCCCTAAGGGAGCCCCAGTGCACTCTAAGGTTTAGGGCCCAAGAGATAAGGCAGAGCTAGTGACGAAGGCTGAGCCTAGTGGCCAATGAGGTGAAAGGAAAATTGAGAGGGATTTCCTGGGAGCCAAGTGCAGGGAGGACAGAATGGTCACTAGGTCTAATGCTGCTAATTTTGGCCTAATATGGGAAATGAGAATTGCTACTTGATTGAGCAATGGACCTAAGTGTTCATTTCCCGCCTCTTCTTTGTCCCCTCTACACATATGTATCATTACTCACTGCCTTGCTCTCACATTATTATAAATCCCAGGCACATTAACTTATAACTCATATTTTATATGCCCTATTGAAGGGTAGTTAATGGTTCTTGATACTGTGAGATTTGGGGAAACTTTACATAAGACTAAGTTAGCCGTTTTTTAAAGCCAATGACAAAAAATCCACATATCATCTCAGAAATAAAATTTAATCTTATTCCATTTTACTTATGGAATAATAATGATTTTCATCCGTGGTATACTGCTTATAAGTTTATGAAACATTTTGACTTACTTATCTGTTTCAAACAAAACCATGTCACGCAGTAAAACACTCAGCTCTGAAGCTCACACCATCAGACTCCACCACCTGCTAGCACCTCCTTGAAGGAGTCAACCACAGACACACACTTCACTCCTCCTCATCCCTTAAAGATTTTAACACCTGCCTCCCTGTTCTCTACAATCCTGCTCCTGATAGAATTCTTGGTGATTTCAATATCCCTGTCGGTCCCTGGATCTTGATGACTAATTGCATGGGCTTTTTCTAGCTGCTCTTGTTCACAATTTCCTCTTTTTATGCAGCTTGCACCAACTGCATGTCTAAGCTGTAAAGATCTGTATTTGTTGGAATGAAAGATTGTTTAGTTTACTTCATTATGCTGTGCAAAATGCCAACTCGACCTCTTTGTGTTTCTTTGCTTCAATTACTCTGTGGCCCTCAAGATGAGATTCTAAATTTTAATCTGCCATTGCCACCGGAGTGTTAGGAAAAGAATGGGGGCAGGATGAAGGATGGGGAACATGAGGAGATGTTCGTATCTTTCTTGGTTTTGGATGTGGGGGAAAAAACAATTGGAGTTTGCAGCAGAAACCAATGTCAAACTCTTAACATGTCATTTGACTTTAATAATTCAGATAGTTCTGCTTAACTACTTCTTATCTATATTCAAAATACATTATCCCATTTGATCTTCAGAGGTGGTTTTGATCAAGACACTGGAACAGAGAGAACATGGGACTTGCTTAAGGTCATGCATCTGATAAATCAGAACCAAGTATAGACTACAGATCTTCTGACACCAATTGTATTTTTTATTTGCATTAAATAATGCATTGTTCAAAATGGTCAGTGGTTAAAATAGTTGCTTTGGCTTTCTTCCCAGGAGAGTGTTAAAATACAGTTGTGATTCAATAATAAATATTGTCACCAGTGTTGTCTGGTGATAGTGGTGACTGCAGAGAAATACGCTGAATTGTTCTAATGTATGCTTTTGTGTTTTTTTTTAGATTGTCAAACACGTTGCCTGTTTATGCATGGAGACCACAATGGAGAGCTAGGTGGGTGATGATTCATGCTAAATCTTTCCCGCAACATCCTGAATACCACAGCATCAGCTAATGGGCAGTGGCTCATTATACACTGTCATCTCCAATAACAGCAATGATTGGCTTTGCCAGCATGAGCAACTGCAAACTAATGGATTAAAAAAAAAAGAGGTTGTAATATAGTAGAAAAGACATATGTGGAGTCATTTTTTGCAAATTCCTTTTTTGTTTCTCTTTGCCAGTTTAGAAACAGCCTTCATGTTCCCAGCTCGGCCCCAGAGATGGCTGTCCTGGGATTCCCTTCTCTTGTGAGTGCCTCCTCCTTCAGTCATACTTTAAGGGCTAAAGATGTTATAAGGGTAGTGGTGGCTCATAGTTGGAGCTGGATTCGTGTTTCTCCTGTGGAAATATTTTTGGAGCTCCCTCCTCACCCCCCCCCCCCCTACACCCGCCAGCCAATCATGCCATATACACGAACACGCTTACCCTCCACTATAGCACAGCATCCGTGGGTGGCATTTCTATCCACAGAGAGGCGATCAGGAGGCAGCAGGCAGAAGCACTGACTTCTTGCTCTGTGATTTATGATCAAGTGTCTTTTTGTCTCCATTACATTATCATCTCCTGGAAGGCAGGATCCTGGACTTATTTTAGTGTAGTATCTATGAGACATGTTTGTCCTTCCTTAAATATTTACCAACAACATTAATGCATTCCCTTCTAAAAAGTCCATAATTAAGTTGGGAGTAGGGTTTAATCTTCTTGCTTTCCTTGTCCCTAGGACAGTGCCTGACACACAGTAGGTTGACACTACCTGTTTGTTTAGTGAAGGAACAAGGGTTTGAATGAGTCCATCCTTCAGATGGTACCTTGTGGCTAAATTAAAGGCAAAGCAAACCTTTTCTAATTAGAGACAGAGAAATGATGACTTCTAGTCTTTTCTTTCTTTCTTCCTTTCTTCCTTCCTCCTTCCTTCCTTCCTTCCTTCCTTCCTTCCTTCCTTCCTTCCTTCCTTCCTTCCTTCTCTCTCTCTCTCTCTCTCTCTCTCTCTCTCTCTCTCTCTCTCTTTCTTTCTTTCTTTCTTTCAGCGGGGGGGGGGGGGGGGGGGGGGGGCACCAGGAATAATGCCCTAAAAGTGGTTGTTTATTTTGGAAGGCAAAAGCTAATCAGAAGCTGTTTTCTTTATTTTTATATTCAAATGTCTGTATAACAGCAAAGCACCAGAGACCTATTCATTGCTCACAAATGATCTATGAGGTAATAATGAGCTTGCTTTTCCAGCTGTGCTGCATTTTGGTGCTGTCCTGGGTTTAATTGAAAATATGCTGTGACCTTGGTTTTGTTCACTGGGCATGGGGGGCGTCTAATTGGCATGAGACCTTTGAAGAACTCCCTTTTACCAAATGTCACTTAGCTAATTTGGGGTTCACCTTCGGGAAATCATGTGTGAAGTCCTGTAAATTCAAGATGCATATTATTTGCATGTAAATCACATGGAGCTAATAGTTCTTTTTTTAAAAAAAGATTAACTTTTTATTTTGCTATACCTATTTGTTGAATTCTAAATGCTATCAGTATGATAATAGTATTGGCTCAAACAGTCTCATGTTTCATCATAATTAAATAAACAGCTTGTGAATTGCAGTCCAAAAAATGTCTGTGTTCCACTCTTAACTTAAGGGGTTTCCATAGAAACCGTGGGCAGCAAGTTTTACTGACATTTATTGGACTTGAGGCTATATGCAGCATTGATATCTGTTTTTGTCTCTGTCCCTCTGTGCATATGTCTCCTTCTCTTCCTTTAACCCTCACAATCCTCTCCCCACCTCAGTCCTTCCCTCCTCCTCATTTTCCTCCTCCCCTTCTCTTATGAGCAATGAGGAAGTAATTTGGACTCAGTTAGATTTAACAAATGCAATAATACTAAAATGAGCTCTGATACTTAAGTGTAATTGTGTTATTAGCTGGAAATGTTTTTCTTCAAAAACAAAAGAATTGAGAGTGAAGTTTACTCAAATAGCACATGCTGGCAAGAAGGAACCTAGTGGAAAATTTGCAGTCTACATATTACAGTCTACATTCATACCCCAACAACAGCTTTTCCTTCATTTAGTCAACCCAGACGGATGTTTCTCTTCAGTCCTAATTTTCAGCCTTCCAAATAGAGCATAGTTATTATGCTGACTATATTCCAAGAGAAAGGATAAGTTTATTTAGGAGAGAAAACATACTCTATATATTGTATATCTACTGTAGGCCAGATATTTTGCTATGCAATTTCATTTAGGTTGTCTTAGTTAATCACACCAAATACACCATCAGGCAGGAAAATGGATTTGGAGCTGGTGGTTAAAGTTTAGTGCCCCCCCTCCCCAACCAGCTGGCTTGGTAGAGTGCTTTAATGCTGTCTTAGTTTCTCAAAGAAAAAATGAATATAAAGCACTTCTAAAAATGGACTTTTATTAGGATTAGTGATGATAATGTAGCCAGTAGTGATGTTTCTCTCTATCCCTTTAAAAAGGAGGAAAATAAGTTGCCAAAAGAATAAGTCATTTATCCAAAGCTTAAAGTGTGTACATGCAGTGTAGTGGTTAAAATGGGTCAATTTAGATAGATGTAGGATCAATTACTGATGGTGTGATTTGGGGTAAGTGATTAACAGAGCATCTAATTGAAGGATCATGCAGTTGTTATGAGGATTAAGTAAAATTGCATATGTAAAATACTCAGAGAGTGTATGTCAGCTAGAAAACAATATTTATTTATTTATTTATTTATTTATTTATTTATTTATTTATTTGCTGTCTCCCTCCTTCCTCTACCTTCTGAATTGTTTTGTTTTTAGTATGGATTTAAAGTAAAAAAAAAATGATCGGTCTTTAAAATGTATCTAATACTCATAGTTTAAAATGATATCCCAATTCATAAACTATCTCAAGGTATCCTTGATAACCATGATAAAGGAAAGACAGGTAATATTACACCCATTTTACAGGTTAGCATAACGGAGATCCAGAGTGTTATTGACAAGATCTCCCTACAGTGAAAGAGGAAGTTGAAATTTTTATGTAGGTCTCTAGGGTTCTTATATTAAAACTCTCAAAGTTCTTCTTTGGGTCCTATGTACATGGGTTATAAAGCTGAAATCTAGCAGATTTTAATTCATATTTCTAATTATGGGAAGAGGAAGAAACTTTGGGCAGGGAAGGAGAAAATGAAGTAGGGAAGGAATACTTACAAAGTCTGCCTCTCACAGACCTGTTTCCAGGTTGTTCCCTCAGGATTCAAAGGGACATGTACAATTACAATTCTCAATCTTAGGGGCAGATGAGGCATTGATTTTGTATAGCAACACTTGAGTGTTTCTGGTTAGAGAAAAAGGGCGGAATGAAAAGAAAAAAAAACTTCAAGTCAGGTATCAGTCAGAGATGTTGGTGAGCATCCAGTAAATACAGAAGTGAGTGTACAGTTAGGACAAGGGTGTGACAGGGCATGATTGCTGGAGAGCGTGATCATGAACACACATACACAAACACACATACATGGATACACCCACATATACACAGACACATATATAAAGGATTAATCTGAATGAGCATGTCTTTAAATTATAATCATTTTACTGCCTCAAAGAGCTTATACTAGGAGATACAATGTTAACTCTACCATTATTATTTGTTGTATGTTTATGCTTGCTTTATTACTAGAATATGCATTCTGTGTTGTCTTTGAAAGAATCCCCATAAACCTCTTTCTTCATTTTGTATTAATTAGTTAACAATAAATAATATAATCTCTAAAGCCACTTACCCAGACACCCAGGAATAGTAGCAGTCACGATGTGCTGAAAGCATATGAACAGGTCATTCATAGCAGGTAACCACTCTGTGTTGTGGAAGTCCCTCTTTTGCTTAGCATTCCTCATATATGTTTTGGGACACATAGCTTCATTGCCAAAGTAGTGAGCCTTAATCCCTTTCTTATTTCTTAGCTGAAACAAATTATAAATATAAATTTTAATATTTTTCTTTAAGCCCTATTGGATCATCTTGGTAAATTTGGCACTGAGGAGAGTGGGTAAGAAAAGGAATCTTTCTCGATACTCTACAGAAAGGTCAACACACTTTTTTTGCAGAGGGGCAGAGAGTAAGTATTTTAGACTTTGTGAGCCATATAGTTTGTCACAACTGCACAATTCTGATTTACTGTGATAGCAGCTTTAGATAATACATCCATGGATGGGTGTTTAAGTGTTCCAATAAAACTTTATTGAAAAAAAAAGTGGTAGGCTGAACTTGGTTTATGGGCAGTAGTTTGCCAACCATTGATCTTAGAGTTTTGTTTACATCTCCACCTACCTGCCATGTCTATTCATGTGGCAATTACAGCTTAAAAGATAAGACTGGGGAGTATAGGAGTGACAACCATATCATACTCTGCCTTCATTTTGTTTATTGTACTTTTTGTCACACTTACTTTTGATTAAACTTTATTTTTTGAGTATTTCTTTAGCATAGAAAGAGCATATGTTCTGTCTGCACTTTACAGAAAGGTACAGAAAATTTAGGTGTCTCTCATTAATGACACCTAGCATCTATAGGATCCATCTTTCTTTCTATTGGATTATTCTTTCTAAAATGCATCATTTAGAGAATAAAGAAAGATGGTGGGAGAAATAACCAAGAGATAACTTTCATTATCCAAACCAAGGAAAAGGTAGTTGACTAATGGCTTAAATCGGGCCATTTATAAGCTTCCCTACTATCTTATCCCATTAAGGTACCATAGAGGACTGAGTTCCTTATTGCTCTTCATGTGTATTCCTGCTCTTTGTCACGGTTTATTTTTAGATATACTGCATTGTAGGCAAATGAATGCAGGAAAATAGAAGTTCTTCCTTTGCACAGTACTGTGTTAACTGAAGCTTGTTCATATTGCAATCGAGTCCTCATTTTACAAGGTTTCATGGTAACTGAGTATAAATCTGTTATAAAAGAACTGTGCAAAAAGGAGGACTTGGTTCCAATGTGAATGAACTATGGTTAACACTGGCATCAAGCAAAATGAGGACTGCCTTAAGTAAATAAGAATCCAAATGTCCTGCGTTGGCCGTATAATTCCCTCTTTTGTGGTCATTAAGGGGAAACAAGGAAATCACTGATTACAGTCATTTCCATTATCTGACATGTCATCACCACGGCTTCCTCATTATGCAATGTTAACAGTGTTGAGGTTACTTGAAAACATTTCCAGTTCTAATTAGGAGGTCATCCCCACTATCTGTATTCTGATTAAGTGACATTGCCTGGAAACCACAGTAAGAGTCTACTCTGTTTCCTTCCCTTGCTCAGATCTCATAAACACAGACTCAATTAAAGAGAATTTCCTTATCAGGTTTTTATGGGTCGTTTTGGTGAATTTATTAAAGGCATAAGTCATGCCGAAATTGGAAGGCAGTGGCTCTGAGGCCTTCAATGGGAGCCAGGTCTAGTTGAGCAGGACTTGCTCTGATGGTTTAAGGAGTCCAGAGTAAATAGAAGTCAGAGCATCCAATTATGGGTTGGGAGCATAGGGAGATGGTGAAGTATGAGGGAGTCTCACAGAGGGAGGATTGCAGAACAGAGATATGGACATCATGATGGCATGTCAGTTTATATTTTAGATAAAAAGCAAAGCCTAGTTCAGGCCCTCATCTTTGCATACCTCAATTATTGAAATAATTTCTTAGCTGACCTTTAGGTCTTACCATGTACTCTTCCCTACCTATTCTCCATATTATTGCAAATGTGCTTCTCCTTAAGCATTCTTCTCATTGTCTTATTCCTTTCCAACAAAAGAAGAAAAATCAAGTCCCTATAACCCATCTCATGACTTTATATAGAATCTAACTTCTTTTGATAAATTTTCACAGTGCTGTTACTTTACTTATTATTTCTTCTATCCCACTGCTTATTAGTATATATTCCTAATAGTAGTCTGCTGTGCTTCTCTTTGCCCTATGCTCATGTTTACTTTCATACATTTCTCACCATGACATGCCCATTTTCCAATAAGCTCTCCCCCTTCTCTCTCTCTCTTTCTTCTCTGCCTTAGCGTGTCCTCCTAAAACTGTTCATTTTTCTCTAGCATCTTCTGCTATATTGTAATTTCTTGTCGCACTACACTGTGAGATTTATGGGAGACACTTGACCCCAAGGGTCAAGAACTGAGCACCGTACTTGACACTTAGTAGGCTCTAAGCAAATTTTATCAAGGGGATAAATGCTTGTGTTTTTCTTTATCTTGGAATGTTAGACCTTTTGCTTATCCACAGTATATATCCTACTAAATCTCATTTCCACATAGACTTCACTAACTATGCAAAATTTACTAGTTTCCTTTGAACACCAGTGTATTTATAATTATTCACATCACCATGTGTACATTCACTTAATGTAGCCCTTCGGCATTGGTTCATGACTCTGTTTTTTATGTTAGGCTTGTCTCAGCAATGTTTCAAATAATCAGTGATGGGGAGTTACCAAGTCAAAGGAGTTTCTGTGTAAAGTTCACACAGTGTTGGTGAACATACTTGGAATGATAAACTATTAGAACTGAAATGACTTTCAAGATTCTCCAGTTAAATGAATCCCAGACATGTTTAGTGCTTTCTGGTCACTATCTAGGAAATGAGGGTTTTGCACACTTTAATAATAATCAGGGAAGAGAGTACTTGTTAAAACACTGGAAGGTAGTTTTAAAATCTGAATGGCTCTATGTATGTGGTATTTATTCTCTTCAGATTCCTTGCAAAGCAATTTAAATTGCATTACTCATTAAAGAATCCATATGCCTTTTGGGTGCTACTGTTGATTTGTTTGTTTTCAACCTATAATGGCAACGATGACCTTGCACAGGGCATTTCCTAAGGATTGATGAGCAGGTGGGGGTTAATGTCCATCAACTCCTCCCAGCTAGTCATCAATCCCAAGGATATATGGGAAGCCAAGTCATTAACTGCATTGCCAACTTCTAAATAAAATCTCTCTCTACCTTTCTTGTCAAGGACTTATATTTTCAAAAGCTTCTTTGGTAACTTTCCCTGTCATTCACTTGTATAGGAAAATATGTAAATATTAGTATTAATAAATAAATATATCTAAAAATAAAAGAATAACTATTAGCCTCTGTAGACTGACAGAAGAATATCATGAGGAGATAAATAATTTTCCATATTTTGATTAAATGTAATTTGAAATGTTCTGCCTCTTTTATTTGCTATCCTTTAATTCCTTTTTTCAAACTCAGATTCCCTAGAGAGAATCATTCTATTGTGCATCCTGAGTAGCTAAAACACATATCAAGTTTCTGCATTTTAACTCCATCCAACAGTAGAGTTTTTGAGTAGGGGCGTGGGGAGCAGGGTGGGTTACAGAGGATTTGGTTATAGTTGTTTTAATGAAATGTAATTATTTCTCATTTGTTTCTGATATACACTTGACCTTCACAAATACTAGTAAGCATGATATTTTCTCCTTCAGCTTTAGTCATTATTACCCAAAATATTCTAAGAGCTAGATAAACATTAACAATTCAATTGTGCTATATCAGTGCATTTTCACTTGAGGAATAAACTATGGCAAATGAAGAAAAGATGTGGAGCAATGAAGTTCCCATTTCTTTCTCTTGAGGAAGCTCAGGATCCCATTTTATCATGCCAGCATCCTGATTCTTACATTGACACAAAATCCATAAAGAGATGACATGGGGTGACAAATTGTCACCTAAGTACCAGTGTTTAAAGTGTGTGCCAGGGATCACTGTCACCCAAGGAAGGCTTCATTCCAGAATCTTTTACAATAGACATTTGTCTTGAAGAATTTACTCACATCTGGGTCTAGTCCTTATTTATTTATTTTTTGTTTTTATTTTCAGAAGGTAATATTGGTAGCTCATCATGATGAAGCATGGGGTATGGGGAGCGGATCTCCCTCTTGCAGGTTCTTACCTTGCAAAGTTTGAAAAATAAAATTATCAGACTAAAAGGACTTGTTAGTAAAAGGGTGGAAATTAATTGGAAGCAAATACAAATTCCCATGAAGAGAGGGCTTCCTGAGGGGGTAACCAATTAAGCCTCATTTTTCTAAGGTTTATAAATTCTGTAGTTCTTTGTCTCTTCATGCTTCCTCCTAATTGGATACCTTCCCCACTTTATGACCCTGTGCTTTTCTAATTAGTCACTCTTTTGCAGAATATAAACTTCAAAGTCTAAAACCCAGGTGGTACCCCACACTTTCTCTTCCCCTTATCTTGCAACATTCCTCTATCTCCTGTGAAAATGTTTCTCTTTTTCCAGCATCTGTCCAAATGTCTCTGTCCTCTGCGAAAATATGTTTCCTTCTTCCCAATACTCTGTGACTTTTCTTTATCCTCTGTGAATGTATGCCTTCTGGCTCCAAGCCCTCACCTATGTATTCCTCCCCCATGGACCCTCTTTATTCCTAAGGCTCTCTAAACCTGCCTCTTTTATCTCTAAAATTCCTTTCAATGAGAAGGTAGTCACACTTACTAAACACAGAAGAAATGAATATTTAGAGCAGACTGCCAATTCGCTAAATTATATCTAGAACTATAATAGACCCTTCAAATACTTCAATCTGTCAAATTTTTTCATGTAGAACTTAATTTTTTGCAGTCATAAATCTCTTAGAGAACATAATGATAAAACCAATGAATAACCTTCCTATAAAAATACACAATCACATTTACATAAAAATGTGCATATAAAGAGATTCACAAATTACCCATGATCCATTCATGAACTTCTGAGGAACAAGAGAATTGAACTATGGAAAAACAAATTATAATTAATAAGATGGTTGATGAAAACTAAACTAAAAAATCTTAATTGTATGATTCAAATTGCTTTAACATCAGGATAGAAGACTCTGATTTATTAATCATTATCCATAATTGGGCTTTAGTTGTCAACAGTAGATAAATATCAATAATAAAAAACAATGACAAACATTCATACAGTATTGACTATATATACCAGGAATTCTTCTTCTTACTATATTTACTCATGTATCCTCACAGCAATATAGTATGTAAATCAGGATATCTAATCTCTAGGAAGTTTCACAGATGTATCTCTGATTTTTTTTTAAACTCTTATTTTTTTTAACTCTGATTTTTTTTAACTCTCTATATTTCATTAGCGTACAATTAGTCATTTAAGTGATTGGCAATTTATAATAACCAATATTTTCTAGAATCTACTTTTCTTTCTTTCTTTAATTCCTTATTTCCTTCCTTTTTTCTTTTATTTAGTATGCACATGTTTAGTATATATAATGTGCCAGGTACTGTGGATGTGGTATTTAGCATACAGCTTATTGCTGGTAAGGGTAAATTTTTACCCTCATCTGTTGTCTTCAATCACCCATTTATTTGCTGATATTTGGTAATCTACTTCTTCACAAGTTTATTTATAATCTTTATCGTTTGTGGGGAGAGGGTAAAGAGTAGTTATTGAGCCCTCTTTGACCATTTATAGTGAATTATATACCATTTTTAGTTTTTTGGTTCACACGTGGAGCTTATCAATGAACTTGAAATATTATTTGTTATTATAAAATTAGCTGATTACCCTGGCTCCTGAACAGATGTTAAAATATGGACTCCATTCAGAAATGCAATTCAGCAAATATTTACTGATTGTCTAGACATCATTCCATTCATGTCCTTAGAAAGTTTATGATTAGCCCTAGTCGGTTTTTTTTAGGGGATAGAGTGTCAGCCTGTGGACTGAAGCATCCTGGGTTCAATTCTGGTCAAGGGCATGTACGTCAGTTGCAGGCTTGATTCCTGGCCCTGGTCAGGATGTGTGCAGGAGGCAACCAACTGATGTGTTTCTCTCACATTGATGTTTCTCTCTGTCTGCCTCTCCCTTTCCTTCCCACTCTTTCTAAAAATCAATGGAAAAATATCCCCGAGTGAGAATTAACAAACAAACAAACAAAAGTTTATGATTAAATAGGTCAAATGCATTTCCAAATATTTAGATTTAAACACAGATTTTATAAGTGCTGTAATCTTGGCATTACAGACACTTAGGGAAAGGGTGTATTAATACTGGCCTGTAAGACCAAGGAAGGTCAAGTAGAAATTGTGATTGCAAACTTGGCTCTGATATTGGGTACAATTTTGAAAGAAAAGCCAGAGAAGGGCATTCCAGGCCATGGAGAACACAGGAACAAGTCCCTGAAGAGGTAAAGTAGGGGGTCTTTTTTAGAATCAGAAATAGCCTGCACCCTAGACTGTATTGTGGAGAACAGTGGGACTGGGAAAGCAATATGGCCCAGCATCATGGTGCCATGCATGTCATATAAGGTAGTGATTTTCAAGAGGGCAAAACCCCCTCCCCCAGGAATATTTGGTAATGTCTGGAAACATTGTAGATTGCCATAACTGGGGGTACTACTGGCATCTAGTGGGTAAAGGCAGTAAGGGAGTTAGGCTTTATTTTGTGAGCACTGG
Source organism: Plecotus auritus (assembly GCF_963455305.1). NCBI lineage: Eukaryota > Metazoa > Chordata > Mammalia > Chiroptera > Vespertilionidae > Plecotus > Plecotus auritus. The sequence continues at coordinate 143,164,934 of NC_137783.1, forward strand.
GGAGCTATTGGTGGATTATGTTCTCTTGAACTGTGATTGTCTAGGGCCTAGACTCTAGGCCCTTGTGTATTGTTACACTAAATCTGCAATGTGTTACTTTGATAATACCCCACCCTCAGGAAAAATATGAAATGAAAACCCCAGCTTTGCATATAAAGATATCATGTATTAATCATTTGGTGGCCCCGAATCTGAAAAAAAGAAGTAAGGAAGGGGAAGTAAATTTTTATGCCTCGGTGGGGCTCCAGACTAAAAAATGTTAGTGCAAAGGAGAATGCAGGCATTATTACAAATAGGCACATTTCTGATAATTGGCACAATCTGATTTCATTTTCTGAGGAATTAAATAACAAGCTGTATGTGGAACTTGAGATTTTAGCTTTATTTTTCAGTGAAGCATTTCACTAGACCAACACAGCAAGCAGCTATCCTAAAAATACAAACATATCTCTGAACATCTTAAATCCTACCCTTTAATTTGAAAAAACAAGTCAGTCATCTATATTTCATTTCTTCATAAATAACCAACCTCAAAAAGTGAATATGATCAAAAGGATTCATAAGCAGCAGAAATTCCATGACAGGTATGCTTATCTCTCATGAGGCAAAGCAAGAAAAAACAAAAAACAAATTCATTTTATTTTAGCTTTGCCAAGTTGTTGGCTATATTTCTGGGCCTGCTTTTCGAACATGAGTAGATTTCACTTTTTGTTACTAAGACGGAGTTGGGGCTGGCACTGCCTACCTCAGTTCCTCACCTATTCCACGTTGTTCCTTTGGATTCTGGCAGAAGAATCAGAAGATCTTTTACACTTGTGTCTTTTCTAATTAATGGTTCAAATGAGCTCCAGAAGCAGGAATGTGATGATCAATTTAAAAGGGCTTTGGAGATGATGTGACTCTCTGCCCAGGAGAATTCTTGTTCTCTGCTCTAAGTGTTACATCCATTGGAGTGACCAGAAAGTTGAGTCAAACATTCCTAGATTTGAAGCACATGTGAAGAAGCAAATCATGAAAACAGCTTTGGCATCATCCAAGTTGGAATTTTCAAGGCCATCGTGTTATTTTTAGGCACATACAGCAGAGGGCATTGTTTGGCTAAACTTAAAACAAGGGCTGCTATTGACAATAATAGATAAAAAGAGAAAGGAAACAGGGAAAATTTTTCTGTAAAAAAACCCAAAAACAAAACAAAAAAGAGAGCACGGAGACAACAAAATGACCTTTATATTGCTTTGTTCTCCCTAGCTTTTCTTTGTAGGAATGGCTTCTGTGAGAATAACTAAAAACTGGACAAGCAATGGTCCAGAAACTAATGAAATTCCTACTATGTGAATTGAACTCTTCTAGATGCCAAGGATCAAGGAGCATATATGACATCATTTAGTTCCTCAATGAATTTCTAGCTTTAACCAGCTACAAGCTGCTCCTGTCTGCTTGAGTGCCCATTGATTCATTCATTCATGCCTTTGACAAATGTTTGATGAGTATTTTTTTTCTAGATAAATACTACTGAATAGGGGAGACAAGTCTCTACTTCATGGAACTTAACTGATGAAAGAGGCAGTACAAAAATAAATATCAAGTAAGTGAGAAAAATATCAAATAATGATATGTAGTAGGAGGAAAATTAAATAAGGTGTTGTGATTGATGGTGATAAAGGGGCTACTTAGGCTGGCTGATCAAAAAAGAACTTTTAAGAAGGCAAAATTTAAAGGGAAACCTGAATGATAAGGAAAACCAACCATACAGAAATCAAAGGGCATGTGCTTCAGACAAAGAGAACTCTAATGAAAAAGTGTTTTTTTTTTTTTTTTTTTTTTTTTTTTTTTTGTGTGTGTGTGTGTGTGTGTGTGTGTGTTTGTGTGTTTGGGGGTAAAGTAGGGGCTTGGAGTTTTTGAGGAATGAAGGAAGTCCAGTGTGGTTGAAGAAAGCTGAAAGGCAAGAGCAGTAGGCAGATGTCAGACAATCATTTGTTAGAGGCCAAAACAGTTTTCATTTTGTTCTACAAGGGTATAGAACTAACAGGAACATTTCAACTGAAGAATGATATGAAGGTATTGGTATATTTAAACTTCACTCTAACTGTTGTATGAGGAATTGATTGTGGTAAGGCAATTGAAAAAGTAGAGAAACTGGCAAAAGCGTATTTCAATGGTCCAAGTGAGACATGAAGATGATTTGGTCTAGAAAGGGACAATGGAGAGAAGTAGATGGATCCAATGATATTTTAGTGATAGAACCAAATGAATAGCATTGTGCTGGATGTAAATGAAGACAAAAGTCAAGATTCTTATATTTTTTGCTTCGAGCAACTGGGTGTGTAATAGTGGTGTTTATAGAGGTGCAGAGGCAGGTGTGGGGATTTGCTTTTAGTATATGCTGTGCCATTTAGCGAATATAGTCCTCTAAATGTCTGTTTATTAATGCTACTAGGGGCCCAGTGCATGAAAATTCATGCACTGGAGGGGGGGGGGGGGGTCCCTCAGCCCGGCCTGCCCCCTCTCATAGTCTGGGAGCCCTCAGTGACAGGAAGCAACCCGTTGATCAGGGGAAGGCAACGCCCCATCACACCTCTGCTGCTGCCACTGCCAGCAGCGCAAGCCTCGGCCGGCCCTGGTTACCTGAGCCTTGGGTGGCCCTGGATGTCTGGGCAGCTGCCATCTGAAGCTTGTCTGTGCCTGGGGCTGGCCCTGGGAAGCTGGGGGGCTGAGGGGACTGGGGGACTCCAGAGGCAGGAGTGCAGGGCAGGCCTGGCCTAGCCGCGCACCTGCCACCCCAGCAGGGCTGAGGGGACTGGACACCTCCATCTTGTGGCTGTGGGTGCCACCATCTTTGAGGGTGGGGCAGTCAATTAGCGTATCCCCTCCTTATTGGCTGTGGGCACTGCCATCTTTGCGATGGTGTGAGGATCAATTAGCATATTCCCTCTTTATTAGATAGCATTATCATCATTCCCACTTATGGAAGGTGTGGGAGGTGCTTCTGGGAGAAGGCCAATTTGTCACTGACCCCTGCAAGTCAGAGACCTCAAATCCAGTTCCTTCTGTCCAGTGTCATTTACACCAATAGAATGAGACTGTTTTTGGTAAAGCAGATCAGAAAATGTCTTCTTAATCAAACAATGAAAAACACACCCATGCCCTAAAGATCCCTAATCTTCGATTTTGGGAAGTCCAGAAAGCCTTAAAGGGTTGGCAGAAGGTAGCTGGTTTCAGGGGTGGGATTTTCAGAAAAGGATGGAGAGTTCTTGAAATTGCAGGGACGCATGTGCGGTTTCCAGACATGCTTGGAACATGCCTGGCCATGCATTGCATGTCTCATTTTAATGCTAAATCTCCACTCCTGGGCATGATTTTAATATGTTAATGAACAAAAGTTTGTCAGAAGATTACTTGAGAAGGGGTTTCTGGCACCATCTTGGATCTTTCTTGTGCAAACTAGTTTTTTAGTTGTGGTTCTTGGGTTCTCTATCCAGTTCCTGCGAGCAGACTTAGCTAGCTCTGGAATTTTCGCCTCTTTTGGTGAGTTCAGCCTGCTTTTTGTCAGGGGTTATGTTGGAGAGAATACAAGGAAGTTAGCAGAAGTTTAAAGATTAACTAATGATGTAGAGGCACAACCCAGTGAAAAATTTACCAAAGATCAAACAGTCAATAATCATAAGCTGACCTTCTGATCTTCCTCATTGTATCTTAAATTTGGTTTTGTTCTTCTAGGTTTGCTAATATAGACTTCGGGGGGGAGGGGGGGACAGTGGGGGTGGACAAGGAAGGTGCTTTCTATGCTTCAGCATTGTTCCAAGTTGGAAAGTACAGGATGCCATCAGGGAGTCCAAACTGGATGTGTGTTAAGTAGTCTCGTGTGTGCAGTTTACAGAGTAGAGGTGAGCAGCACTAGAAATCAGAGATACCTCCTTCCTGATTTGCATGAGTCTCCAAAATGATATCCTGCTTGCTCTGTGCACACTGACTTATTTTAGTGTTCTTTTTAAAATTTGTATTATCCACGTGAAACTAATACACTGATATATTTTTTCAATGTGACCACATACCTGCCAGGTTCTTGTCCCAGCCTTACAAAGGGTTCAGCAATCTGGAGAAAGGAGCTGATGCATAGATTCAAGAAGGAATCCAAAGACGAAAGATAATTTTGAAAGGCATTGGGGGTCAGAGGATCTTCAGCTAAAGGAACTGAAGACTACTCCTTGTCTAAGGACCCCATGGTATTTATTAACACAATTTGTCCTAAGGCAAGGTGGAGATAATACACTTCAAAGAGAAGGGTATCAATGGGTAGAATTTACAGAAGCATTGTCAGTTTGGGGAATAGCCTACAGCTGTTTAGGTGTTTGGCCAACAGGAAGCAATAAAATGCCCTGAGTTGTCTGGCAGCAGACGATTATCCTATTCAGGTTTGGGGGAAATGCTGTTTAGCCATCCTGACAGTTAATTACATTTGACTCAACTCTTGTTGAGCTCCCCAAGCTTCACCAACCTTTTGGTCAAACTCTTGTAATGACACACTGGAATTGGTTTCTGGAACATACCAAAATTAATTTTGCCTTGAGTTCTGTTTTATCCTGTGCAGATTCAACTAGCCGGGTTAATTTGAACCTGTATACTTCTCAGTAATCAGGTCATCAGATTGATGATCAGTTCCATTCAGTTCTAAAGTCAAGCATGGGATGTCAATTATTAAAGTTGTCTGACTTTCCCATCAACCAATCTCTTTCCAATTTGTTTGACAAATAAGGACAGCACCTTCCTAAAACAATGCTCTCATCATGTCCTTCCCTGCTTCAGAACTTGGAATTTCTTCCTAAGCCTCTTTATTGACACAAATCCGAATCCGTCTACTATACATGCAGTGTCCCTCAATTGGGTCAACTTAACTATCTAAATTCTGCAGTGTAAGCCCTGTGCTTCTACTAAATCAGCTTTCCTCTTATTTCATGCTCCTACTCCTCTGCTTTTACAAGTAGTCCCTTCCCTCCTCCATCATCACCCTTTCTCTTAAAACTTGCTCTGATTATCTGTGTCTATTTTGATTTCTGACAATGCTTTATGGCATTTAGATGTTGAATGGATTGATTTACAGTAGTGCCTAGATATATACATGTACACTTTTTATTTTTTTATATGTACCTATACATTTATACCATAGCTCCAACAAGATTGTGAAGTTCTAGAAGGCCTGACCAATGTAGCTCTTGAATAATCCTTACTTTATACTCTCCAGAGCATAGCAACATGACGGCTACATGTTTCTTTGTGTTTTTTCCTGTTTCTCTTTTTCTAATACATCATTCTCTCTGCTCACTGCTTCTCCTCATCTAACGATATTGTAATGCGATCACCTCTAAATATTAAACATATGTATTTTTTTTACTACAAGCCACATAAGTATTCTAGAAAAATTAAAATGCGGATCCAGATAATTTTTTTACCCTAAATATCAATTTCTTAAAAATTTTCAACGTTCTCTAGAAACATCGCAAGATCAGTGTGGTTGGCCAAAGATTCTGCTTTTGACTTGACAGGTTGAGTCCCTGGGTTACAGCCCTTTAAATGTTGTATCATTTCCATTACATTTGCCTAGCAGGGGTCCTCAAACTACAGCCCGCGGGCCACATGCGGCCCGCCGAGGACATTTAACCAGCCCACTGGGTGCCGCTGCCTGTCCTGCTTAGCAGCCAACTCGTCCCGTGCCCGCAGTGCGCATAGGAATTTGTTCATAGGTTTTTTTTAAAAAACTATAGCCCGGCCCTCCAATGGTCTGAGGGACAGTGAACTGGCCCCTGTTTAAAAAGTTTGAGGACCCCCTGGAGAGGGTCGGCCTTGGGCATATATACAAAATAATATTTTCTCTGAAAACCTGCAGAACCATATACTCCTGCATAAGGGGTGGAAAAAACTCAACAGATTTGCAAAATTGTGTTCCAAATGGGAGAAAAATGAACTATATTAGAACATATCTGTATGATAAATTTCATTTGGAGAAATGTTATTTGATTTGTTTTTGTTGTTTTCCTTTTCCTGTAAATTCTAGCACTTTTAAAAATTGAAAGAGGCATCCAGAGAAATGACTGCAGCAGATAGCCTTCTTAGCATGACGGGGATGGCCTTCACCTCCTTTCTTAGAAGCAAATCATGTGGCTTCAGCTTAGTCAGTTACCTTTGATAGATCTCAGATTTATAATGGTGTAAGAATCAGATTTCTCCGCTGTCTTGTTTGTCTTTTCTTTGCTTTTGGTTAGAGGAAGAAGGAGTTGGAAAGGGAAAAAAGATAAAGGAAGAGAGAAGGAGACAGAAAGGGAATAGAATGGGTATTAAAGTATCAGGATAGGTTTAAACATAGGTAACCAGAAAAAAATTACTGTTTGTATTGTAAGGAATTTATGATTTTACATAATAAGAAAATTCAGAGGAAAGACAGTTACAGGAATCATTGATTCAGCTGCTTATCACAATATCAAGAATGCCAATTCTTTCCCTCTTTTCATTTTTCTTCCTTGGCATATATCAGCTTTGTCCTTAGGCTGTGCCCTCTCTTGGCCACATGATGGCTATAGACACTCCAGGCATTTGATCCTCACAAGGGTATCCAGAAACAGAATAAATAACTGCTGCTTTTTTTAAAAAGACAAATGTATTCATTGTTAAGATCAGACTATTACATTTAGCAATCAACAGCATGAGTACAAAAAATAAATCTACATTAAAACCCTTTGTTGGAATGCTTTACGGTTTCCACAGAACAGAAACTAAAATAAACTGTTATACAATTAGCCACAGATACAATCCTCAAGTTTTTTGACCATTCACATGTTGATTGTTGTAATTGCCAAAATCACTGTAGCTTCTGCCACCTCCAAAATTGCTTCCTCTACCACAACCAAAGCCACCTCTGCCTCCTCCATCCTTATAGTTGTCAAAGCTGCAACTCCTGCCATAGCCACTGCCCGGGATTCCATAACTCTCTCCACCACTTCCATAGCCTCTGCTTCCCAGGGGCTTAATCACAAGGAACAACAACAGCCTGTAATTATTGGAATTGAGAGTCTGGGTCAGTGGTCTGCAAACTCATTAGTCAAAAGAGCTGCAGTTTGCCGACCACTGCTCTAAAGTAACCAGGACCACCTCCTGTATAACCACCATCATTACCAAATCTGTTACAACCATCTCATTGCTTCTACCATATCTACCACCACCATGGCTGCCACCAAAGCCACCTGGACCTCTGGAGTTTGAAGTTTCCTTCATGATCAAAGTTGTCATTCCCACCAAAACCACCTCCACAACCACCTCTGATATTTCCACAACCACTCTAAGCTCTGGTTGGAGGAAGCACCAGCCATCTCTTGCTTAGACAGGCTCTCCTTACTTCCCAGTGTGGCCATTCACAGGATGATTTTTCTTGAATACAGTCATGATCATCAAAGGTTACAAAAGCAAACCCTCTCTTTTGGCCACTGCCTCAGCCAGGCATGATTTCAATCACTTCATTTTCCTATAGTGTTCAAAATAATCTCTCAGGTGATGTTCTTCAGTGTCTTCTTCAATACCACCGACAAAAAAATCTATTTCACAGGTAAGTGGGCACCAGGTCTGTTGAGAAAGCCCTCTCTGGTTCCACAACTCTTCCCTCCACTTCCTGTGGCCCGGCATTCACGGCTGCATCCACCTGCTCCACAATGGCACACGTGACAAACCCAAAGCCTCTGGAGCACTTGGTGCTTGGAACCTCATCATCACAGAATCTGCGAGCTGTTCCAACTCTTTGGGAGACTCTGACTTAGACATGACAACTGAGGGAGGAGACACTTCAATGATGCTTACTCTGGGGCATCCACCGGCAGAAAGGAGTGATCTAATGAATGTATCTGCCCAAGAACTACTCCTTTCCTATGTGTTTTCTTTTTATGTGTGGGAGAAAAAAATTTCCCTAGAACCCTTGCAGCTGATTTATCCTTATATCTCATAGGCCACATTGTGTCACATCCCCAGACCTAACTAGTCCCTGGCCATAAGAAATGCAGCCAAAGTTCTTCACCAAAGAACTCAGCAAACTATAGTCCAAAAGTCAGCCCACAACCTGGTTTTGTGTGTCTTGTGAGTTAAGAATGTTGTTGCCTTTTTAAATAGTTGGGGGGAAATTAATAATATTTTGAGAGGATAAATTGTGAAATTCAAATTTTGTATTTCAAATATCATTGTCCATACATAGTTAAATCAGAACATAGTTATACACATTCATTTCTCTTTTGTCTTTGGCTACTTTCAAGTATAATGACTGAATTGAATAGTTGCAGCAAGAGACCATATGGTCTGCAAAGCCTGAATATTTACTATCTGGGCCTTTCCAGAAAAAGTTTGTCTAGTACTAGCTTAAACCAAATTCTATTCACCCATCACTGCTGGGTCAGCCTCTCCTAAAGCAGATAATACGATTTTGTGATTTTTTTTAAAGGTTAGAGTGATTTTTTTTTCTTTAAAGCTGAGAATGAATTTTTCTGAACAAAGTTTTCTTGGGAAAGAGTAAGGGAGTAAGATGTTTATTAGGCAACAATCAGAGAGAGAGAAAGAGAGATTGAGGTTCAAGCACATTTTAGATAAATATCCCACCTTTAGTGTTGTAAAAAGCTGACTCCCCAAAATCTCACCAACCAACCTGTTGACAAGACAGTGCTGAGTTTATTGTTCACTAGGGTGAAGAAGAACACCACCCCACAAAGATTTAGGAGTGTCTGTGAGAGAAGTGGTGAGAATTGGGCCAGAATTTGTTGAGAACTGTATGGTTTTCCAATGTGAGAACTTGATTAAAACTACATAAGAGTTTTGATACAACAGTCCAGGATTGGTGAAAAAAGCAAGGTGGGGTGATGGAATCAAGATCTTAGAGCACGACTTCCATTAATGCTTTCCTTGAGAGAGGTGATGGATCATTGGGTAAGTTTCTGTAAGGACAACGAAACAAACCATTTGCTTTGGCAGGAGAGTCCCAGAAGAGGCTAGAGATGCTTATAAAGACAGTGGAAAAGCAAAATCATGTTGATGTTCATGGTAAGGTGGGGTGGGTTCTCCGTGTCCCCGCTGAGTGTGGTAAATGGTTTTGGTACTCAGTGTTTAGGGAGGTTTGTTGTTGTTATAAATGAGTGTGAGTGTATGTGTCTATTGGGGACAGGGGCGTTGGATTGTGTTTAACTAAATGTATCTTTCTCCCATCTTGCTTCCAAATTAGTTCCAATGTCTAGACAGTTTATGTTGACTTAGCAATGATGCTGTGCTAAATAAGGCCTCCCATTAGCTACTCTCTGGCACTCAGTTCCTCCTGTATGTCTCGGTACAGTGAAGCACAGGGCAGAGAAAAAAGAAAGGTCTGTTGACAAAGTCAAGCTCTCCTCTGGGACCAGGCTAAAAGTATTAGAGTTTAATTTAAAACCCATGCGGATCCATTTGTAAATAAACGTTGTCAGATGACATCGTAATGGATAGTGCAGTGCATACCTTTAAATGGATTTCCTTTTGATGTGATAAAAACATCTTATGAAAGAGATGTAAACGTGGCTTTTTATGTAAAGTAACATAATTTAGATTTTAAAAGTAGAAAACATTTTGTTGATAGCAGTTTATTTGATTCAATGACTGTACTAAGCATTGTTTGCTGTGGGTTATAAATCAGCTTTGAACCAGTTATAATTCATAAATCATTACTTATGACTGATTTATGGAAAATCTTATTAATTGCAATAGGAAAAAAAGACCTTGAAGTAAGCAAGAAGTAAAAAATAGAACAGCCTGGGGATTACAAGAGGATAGGCATATCTACCCTGCAATGAATAGTAATATCATGTTTGTATGTTTTATTGATAGCATGTGCCTGATCATACCAGTTAATCTATACCACAACTTTGAATGATAAATATTATTGTAACTCCTATCTTATATGAGAAGAAGAAGCTGATTCACATCAGCTTATTTTTAATACATATTAAATATTTATTACATATTGCTTATTATGAGCCAGTAATGTTACATATATTATGTGACAGCCCTAACAAAAGCCTTTTGAATGGATAGCACTGTTGTTTGCCTTTCCCAGATGGGTAAAGTGAAGTATGGACAGGTGAGTCTTCTCAATATAAGGTCCTGAGTTTCAAGCAGGCCTAAGGAATCAGGAAGTCTTACACCAGAGCCTTCTCTCTGGGCCACTGGACATAACTGTTTTTGCTGTTTCACACTTTAGAGAGAAAAAAAGGTAACAAATGGCAGAGTAAGGACTTACCTTCTTCACTTCTGTGCTGTTTCCAGTCAACCAGTTATATCACCCTGTGTTACCAGATACCCTAAGATTCTGAGGAAAGTCATGGGGTGGGAGGAGGGCATAGAAATGGAGGGGCAAGGTCTTTTGTCCCTATTCCTAAAAACAACAATCAGTTAATGTGTTAGGGATTTTATGTTATTCTATTTTCTTTTCTCTTCTCTTCTTTTCTTTTCTTTTCTCTTCTTTTTTTTTCTTTTATTTTCTTTCCTTTCCTTTTCTTTTCTCTTCTTTTATTTTCTCTTCTTTTCATATTCCCAATTGCCTTAAGAAGTGTGTGGTTGGAGGGAAAGGAACACATCTAAAACTACACCAAGTCACACAAATGAAAAATCTTTGATGGTCATGATTAGTGGAAATGTAAATAGGATTCTATTTAAAATGTAAATCTGAAAGGGTTTTTAAGGTCATTTTTAAATTTACAACATAGGATCTGACTCATGGAATGAAACCTACCAACGACATTATTACTTATAAAGCCATCAAAGGACTAATATGATGAGTGGGTCTCTGATATATAGCAATTAGTTGTTCTAAAATGTAGATTTTATTATTATTATTCAGGTATGGTGAGGCCAACCAACAGATTAGGAGACAAGGACCATTAAAAAATGTTTGTTTATTTGTTTACCGACAGTTCCCAAGAGAAGAGACCCTGACATGCCACACAGGGGAAACACTGGGGTTGGTCAGGAGGTAGAAGGAGCAAGGGGAAAATGTGGAGCAAGAGCCTTTGTTGTGTTTTGTGAGAGAAGGCAAGGTAAACAGGCTTGGATGGACTAGTATGATCAACTCAGGGGGGACTGGACAAAGGGATATCTAGCTCTAGAATGATTAGGGTGCAGGGATATTATTGGCCTGAATGTAAGAGTCATCTGAGAACCCAATAAATGACATAGGGGGTTCAGATAGGTTGGTTTGCAGACATGAATGACACATTAGTATATATCACTTACACCTATGCAAAGACTTGTCATTCGATATTAACTATTTGCACATTTTCAGCAGTCATTTTATTTAGTGCAGACAGCAAACCAGGTACTGTGTTGGCAACAGGCTAAGAAGAGGCCATCAGACATGACCTCTGACCTTACAGAGTTCACAGGCTAGGGCAGGAAACAGACCCAGGAACAAAGGATCATAGTACTGAAAAGTAACCAAGAGCCCCAACAGCCCAGAGGAAGGATGGAAGGACCCACGTTGTTCTGCCTGGGAAGTCCATGAAAAGAAATACTAACTCAGAACCCATCAGTCAACTTCCTTTGCTGCCATAATGATGGAGATGTCAGCAAGCCTCTGAAGCCAAAAGCAACCTATGACTTTAAACTTCACCTTCTTGAGACTCTGGTCCCTTTCCGTGGTTTTGTAAATGTGGATATATATTTAAGAATTGCTAATAACAACTGCCTTTTCTGAGTAAGGCATCTTCTATTATTGTGGGGGTTGGGGGGAAAACCTCTTCTCCATCTTGTGTGCTCTATGAAAATTCAGCTATTTAGAAATGCCAATTGAATCTCCCCACCAGTAGAAGAGCCAGCCCTTCACACCCCCTCACCTCAAGCCCTTGAGTGGTGGACAGGGAACTGATGGCCAAGAAACTGGGCCCATCTCTGGCATTGACTTCTCTCCACGGCTCACTTGGAACAATAAGACCTTTTTAGCTGTTCTTAAAAACGAAGCTGATGATAGGATTCCCTTTTAAAAATAAAGCATGTCACCTGCAGGATGAAACAGGGTTTCCTATGTGTGTTATAACTCTTGACAGTCTGGGCCTGATCTCAGCCCAGCTTCTATCCCATTCTCCTCCCCAGGCTTTTCCATTCTCCTGCCACAGGGAACTTGTCACTGTTCCCTGCATGGGCTAGTAGATTTCATGTCTAAACTTAGGCTGGTCTCTTGGCCTGAAATGCTCTACTTCTTCTAGAAAACATATATCAGATAACCCTTCCCTTTGAAAATTTCTAATTTGTCAGCACAGATTGAGTTGCTCTGCCATCAGTGCCTTTGTGTCAATGTGGCCTGGTCTCAAAAACATATAGCAAATGTTTATTATTGCACTTCCTCAGATTGTCTGTATTTCACCTTTTGAATTATAATTTGCTCAGGGGTAGGGATTATATTCTTCTACTTTATATGCCCAACACTTAGTAAAATGTCTGGCCAAGGACAACAACAAAACAGTAATAATAATAACAATAATGTCTAACATTTATTGAGTTCTTACCACAATGTGGGAGGCATTGTTCTAAACCCTTTATCTACATTAACTAATTTTGTCCTCACAACAACAACAAGGGGAATTGAACACTATCATTTGCATTTTGCAAGTGAGGAGACTGAACCATGGAAAGGATAAGTTAACTTCCCCTAGTCAACGTGACATTAATGCTAAATCAGTGCCTTTTTGAATTGGAATATGCAGTGGCTGGTATCTGCCCCCCCCCCCTTTTTTCAGTCAAAGAAATTCATAGAAGGGTCACTGTTTATTGAGATAAAAGATTTGGGAGAAGTCATTACATAGGTGCCTAATCCCTGGTATGCCAGTGGAGTGGGCCATATACTGGGTAACATGGGTTCCTTGAGAATACCTCCTTGCACTGGAAGAGATGCAGAAAGTGAGTTATTTTATTTCTCTTAAAATCTACTTAGAAGAATAGGGCTACAAGACATGTAATAGTTCTGTTATACTAAATTTTTTTCTATAAACAGACATTATACTTTATGGAAAATGATTTAATTTGTGGTATGTCTACCTATAGGTAGCAGTCGGCTATATTATGAGTTTTTGTATATGAGAATCTCCAGAAGTTCATGTACAATTGTGCACGTCACTATTTCAGTGGATTTTCACAGGGTCCACAATGTAAGTTGCCAGTGTTTACAGTGGAGCTCACCCAAAGGAAAAATATTTTAAAGAAATGAATATATATTTTGCCTTCATTCTCACAGCAACTTTTTTGTTGAGTATTTGAAATCATATGCTTCTGGACCCATCAGAGGAACATCTGAGCCCTGGCTCTGTAATTACTATGTGAACGCACTCATGTTATTTCTATGATAAACTTATTCATCCTGAAAATGGAGAATATAACAGTTCCTACATCAGAGGAATGCAGGATTGGAAAGGATCAGGCAGGCAACCTATATAATTGCAAAGGACCCCATTCTCAGAAGGGTCTACACTTAGCTTCATGCTTTGTTGTTACAGATTTGAAATTCTTAATAATTATTAACAAGGCATCCCACAGTTTCATTTTATTATTGAGCTCTGCAAAGAATGTAGCCATTCCTGGATAGGATTGTTTGTGAGGTGTATAGCCTGGGGTGCCTGGCACATAGAATAAACCCAAATAAAATGTCAGCTATTACTAATTTGCAAGAGATCTTTTAGTTTTGTGGGTGTAGCTCCCAAATTCTATTTTCTGAACTTTTCCAATTTGATCAGTGAATCGAATGGTGGAATACACCTCATATGTCCTCATGCATTTGGCTCACACTGATTGGTTACCACTCTATTAAGTTCCTCTGCTTCATTCTTCCATTTCTCTGTGATTGCATATCTGATGGAATAGGGACTGTAGATGGCTGCTAATTTGAAGTGCAGAAACATTTTTCTAAGAATATGAGACTCATTACTCAATAAAGGATATTAAATTTGTTGTTTTCCTAGTCTGAGAAATGATGGCTGATATGCTGTATCACTGGCATTGTTCCAGAAAGACATGTTAGAAGAGATCTAACTCTCTCTTTTTGCTCTTATTGTATTGCAGACTATTTGAGCTCCAGAAGGACCAACACCAGATAAATTATGAATGTTGAACAAGATGACCTTACATCCACAGCAGATAATGATAGGTCCTAGGTTTAACAGGGCCCTATTTGACCCCCTGCTTGTGGTGCTGCTGGCTCTTCAACTTCTGGTGGTGGCTGGTCTGGTGCGGGCTCAAACCTGCCCCTCCGTCTGCTCCTGCAGCAACCAGTTCAGCAAGGTGATTTGCGTTCGGAAAAACCTACGCGAGGTTCCTGATGGCATTTCCACCAACACTCGGCTGCTGAACCTCCATGAGAACCAAATCCAGATCATCAAAGTGAACAGCTTCAAGCACTTGAGGCACCTGGAAATCCTACAGTTGAGTAGGAATCACATTAGAACCATTGAAATCGGGGCCTTCAATGGTCTGGCGAACCTCAACACTCTGGAACTCTTTGACAATCGTCTTACTACCATCCCGAATGGAGCTTTTGTATATTTGTCTAAACTGAAGGAGCTCTGGTTGCGAAACAACCCCATTGAAAGCATCCCTTCTTATGCTTTTAACAGAATCCCTTCTTTGCGCCGGCTAGACTTAGGCGAATTGAAAAGGCTTTCATATATCTCAGAAGGTGCCTTTGAAGGTCTGTCCAACTTGAGGTATTTGAACCTGGCCATGTGCAACCTCCGGGAAATCCCTAACCTCACACCGCTCATAAAACTAGATGAGCTAGATCTTTCTGGGAATCATTTGTCTGCCATCAGGCCGGGCTCTTTCCAGGGGTTGATGCACCTTCAAAAACTGTGGATGATACAGTCCCAGATTCAAGTGATTGAACGGAATGCCTTTGATAACCTTCAGTCACTGGTGGAAATCAACCTGGCGCACAACAATCTAACGTTACTGCCTCATGACCTCTTCACACCCTTGCATCATCTAGAGCGGATCCACTTACATCACAACCCTTGGAACTGTAACTGTGACATACTGTGGCTCAGCTGGTGGATAAAGGACATGGCCCCCTCCAACACAGCTTGTTGTGCCCGATGTAACACGCCTCCCAACCTGAAAGGGAGGTACATTGGGGAGCTCGACCAGAATTATTTCACATGTTATGCTCCTGTGATTGTGGAGCCCCCAGCAGACCTCAATGTCACTGAAGGCATGGCAGCTGAGCTCAAATGTCGGGCCTCCACATCCCTGACCTCCGTATCTTGGATCACTCCAAATGGAACAGTCATGACACATGGGGCATACAAAGTGAGGATAGCTGTGCTCAGCGATGGCACGTTAAATTTCACGAATGTGACCGTGCAAGATACAGGCATGTACACATGTATGGTGAGCAATTCTGTTGGAAATACCACTGCTTCGGCCACCCTGAATGTTACTGCAGCAACCACCACTCCTTTTACTTACTTTTCAACTGTCACAGTAGAGACTATGGAACCTTCTCAGGATGAGGCATGGACCACAGACAACAATGTAGGTCCCACTCCGGCGATTGACTGGGAAACCACCAATGTGACCACCTCTCTCATGCCACAGAGCACAAGGTCAACAGAAAAAGCATTCACCATCCCAGTGACTGATATGAACAGTGGGATCCCAGGAATTGATGAGGTCATGAAGACTACCAAAATCATCATTGGCTGTTTTGTGGCCATCACACTCATGGCTGCAGTGATGCTGGTAATTTTCTACAAGATGAGGAAGCAGCACCATAGGCAAAACCATCACGCCCCCACAAGGACTGTTGAAATCATTAATGTGGATGATGAGATCACAGGAGACACACCTATGGAAAGCCACTTGCCCATGCCTGCTATTGAGCATGAGCACCTAAATCACTATAACTCTTACAAATCTCCCTTCAACCACACAACAACAGTTAACACAATAAATTCAATACACAGTTCAGTGCATGAACCGTTATTGATCCGAATGAACTCGAAAGACAATGTACAAGAGACTCAGATCTAAAACATTTATGGCTACAGAAAACAATTAAAAAAAAAAAAGGACAGTTTATTAATAATGACACAAATGACTGGGCTAAATCTACTGTTTCAAAAAAAGTGTCTTTACAAAAAAAACAAAAAAGAAAAGAAATTTATTTATTAAAAATTCTATTGTGATCTAAAGCAGACAAAATTATGTGTATTCCTCAGAACCTGTTTTTGCTGCACTTATTTCCTATTTTCGCATATCTTGTCCTCCCTGCCTTCCCTGATTGCCATATTTTTCATAGATCTCAATTCCCTAAGGAACTGGTCTAGGAAATTTTGTAAGAATTCTGTTACACTTTGAGATTTTTATGGTGAATTCTAGTGGTGAGATCCAGTCTATTTTTGTCTTTTCTTTTTCCTCTTTTATTTACCCCCTCATGCCCTCATGACGTAGTCCAATGGGGAATGCAATATTAGAAATAGATTTTTAAGAGAGAACAAGGAAAATAATGCAAGATCTTATATTTTTCATGTAATGACCTGTTCTGTATTTATGAGGAGGACCATTCAGTGGAAAAGGAAAAAAAAAAAAAAAAGTAAGCAAACAACAGATTAATTTACATATGAGCACCTATAAAACCCATGATCTTTTCAACAACTCTAGAACCAGAATTTGTAGTTCAAACGCTAAAAATAAGATTATAAATAAAAAATATTGTTGGTTTTTCTGTACCTGGACACAACTCATTTGTAGTATGGCTCAAATGTAAGAAACTTAAAGGTAATTCTATTTTCTACTTTCTGAAAAAGAAAATACATTATTTTTCAGTCACAGCATCAAACACCATGAGGTCCTGTCTCATTAGGTTGACTTGAGTTTTGGATCTATATACTCAAGTATGCTGTGGTATTTTTTTTTCCTCTTATTAGGGTCACCCTTTTTAAATGCTCAGATTAAAAATCATGATTTTGTGAAGTAAATTCAATTTTACTTGGAAGAAAGTTTTAGTATAATTTATTTACCATCTCATTAAAATTCTGCTGGTGAGGCAAAGTATGATGTCTGAATGCAAAGGTATTCTAAGTTATCCAAGTTGAAAATCATTTTTGGTGCTGAGTGTCAACAAATTAAGTTCCATTTAACAATAATTATTAAAGACCTACCATGTGTTAAACATTGTTTTTAGCATGGACACACAATTGACAAGACCTGGTTCATGCCCTTGAATCAATCACTATCTATGTGATATATGATTAAAGAAATATTAGTTCATTATTGGGGGACAGCTCTAGTTTTACTGCCAGATTACAAATTGTGACCCTGGTGTTTCAAAATATCAGAAATATCAGGTTATTACAGAAACCTCTTGATTCATGGTTTCTTCCATCCTTCTGGAAGAGCTGCCTCTCTTTTTCCAAATGCAGATTACAGAGTTTAAATAAGTATTCGTAAGGAACTTGTTATGAATGACTGGATTCATACCAAGAGATAGCAATGCTAATGCAATGGTAACCTGCTAAAGGTACTTGAAGAAACTGGAGAATGTTTAGGTATGAGAACATACTAGTACACTGACTTCCAAGTAAAAGAGTAACTTGGGGGTTACTGGCACTGTGGCACTCTTCTGATACTTTCATATAATATGTGTATGACTTTTGCCTTTTTGTGAAGCAAAGTGAAAATATACACCTCTTATTAGTGACCCTTAAAACCTGCCTCCCTGTTGGTGAAACAAGGGTTGGCCAAACTAGAGCAAACTTCAGCTCCTAATGGATGAGCTGCTTTGATCCCCACTGAACTCTGCAGGTTGGACTTCACACCAGGGTTCTGTGATGTCCAGGTGTGAAAAAACCAATCATTACTAGCAAAGTAGGTCAGAGAACTAGAAGGAATGGATGACAAATGAATGTGATCACACAAGGGTCTTGCCTCTATGTATTCATCACCAATTCTCTTGCAGTCTTTTCCTCCCTCATTCCCTGTCTTCTGTGTTAGGAAAATGATTCTCATTTGCTTTTACTGTGGAGAAGACTTGAGGAAAAAAGGAAAACATATTTTCATGGTCATTTATCAAGCTTTTCAGTATCAGATGTACTTAATATCTTCCCATATACAAAACAAACAATCCACCTAGGAATTTCAAGCATGTGCTAGTCTAAAGAAGAGTGGTATAAGTCAAGAGGGAAAAAAATCCTGCCTTCTCTACTTGCTGTGTTCTTAAGGGGCTCTGCTCTGCTGACCGCAAACCTTCTTTCATCTTGAGTTTATAATTTCTATGGAGTTAGACCCAGCATACAATTCTCCTTTCTGTGAGGGGTTGGCTGAACAGTTAAGTAAATCCTACTGAATAGAATGAAAGGTGAACTTGAACTAAAAATTTAGGTAAGAAAATGAAGCATACAATTCAGTCCTATAGGATATTATGTTTGCCCTATTTAATACATTTTAGAAAAACACACACATATATATGGATAAAAGATTGGTTACGCCAAACTTGACTTCCACAGTGAATATAGAGACACATTTGATAAAAGGTTTTCATGCAGGTTTGGGGGTTGAAGGGTGAAGTGCTATAAATGTATGATTTAAAGGACACTGAAATCTAGATGTATATGATTAGCAATATCTGTATTTGCTCCACATAACGTACTTGGCTTTTGGCCCCTCAGTACAGAAGCTGCACTGATGAATCAAGACAATCACACACTGAGTTGTGACTTTTTATACATCTGGTGTATCCTTACAGCAAAAACAATTCCATGTTGACTGCTCTTTTTACTCTATACATAGGCAACCAAGTGGCAGTATTCTTTAATACTTAATGCACTAAAAAATGCCATTTATAATTAACCAAATTAAGGTAATATAATAATTGTAACATATATATATATATATATATCCTATCTAATAAAAGAGTGATATGCAAATTAACTGTCACTCCAACACACAAGATGGCTGCCCCCATGTGGTCAAAGATGGCTGCCCCCATATGGACACAAGATGGCTGCCCCCATGTGGACACAAGATGGCTGCCACAAGATGGCCAGCAGGGGAGGGCAGTTGGGAGGGACCAGGCCTGTAAGGGAGGGCAGTTGTGGGCAATCAGGCCAGCAGGGGAGGGTAGTTAGGGGTGACCAGGCCAGCAGAGGAGGGAAGTTGGGGGTGACTGGGCCTGCAGGGGAGGGAAGTTAGGGGCAATCAGGCTGGCAGGGGAGCAGTTAGGCTTCAATCAGGCTGGCAAGGGAGTGGTTAGGGGGTGATCATGCTGGCAGGCAGAAGCAGTTAGGGGCAATCAGGAAGGCAGGCACGCAAGTAGTTGGGAGCCAGCAGTCCCAGATTGTGAGAAGGATGTCCATCAGGGATTGGGCCTAAACTGGCAGTCGGACATCCCCCAAGGGGTCCAAGATTGGAGAGGTGCAGGCTGTGCTGAGAGACACACACCCCCCGTGCACAAATTTCGTGCACCGGGCCTCTAGTATATAAATATATATATATGTGTGTGTGTGTGTACTAGAGGCCCAATGCACAAAATCCATGCAAGGGGCTCGGCTCTTACAGCCACAGCAGCTGCCCTGGACCTCACAGCCCCAGCTTCATCCAGAAGGTCATCTGAAAGAATGTCCAGAAGGTCATTCGGCTGTCTGGTCTAATTAGCATATTACACTTTTATTATTATAGATATACTAGAGGGCTGTTGCATGAAGATTCATGCAAGAATAGGCCTTCCTTCCCCTGGCTTCGCTCCTGGGCCGCCCAGGAGCCTGCAAGTCCTTGCTCCTGGGCCACCCGAGAACTAGGATCGGGCCTAAACGGGCAGTTGGACATCCCTCTCACAACCCAGGACTGCTGGCTCCCAACTGCCTGCCTGCCTTCCTGATTGCCCCTAACCGCTTCTGCCTTCCAGTCTGATCACCCCCTAACCACTCCCCTGCTAACCTGATTGATGCCTAACTGCTCCCCTGCCAGCCTATTTGCCCCTAACTGCCCTCCCCTGCAGGCCTGGTCACCCCTAACTGCCCTCCTCTGCAGGCTTGATCACCCCCAACTGCCCTCCCTTGCAGGCCTGGTCCCTCCCAACTGCCCTCCCCTGCTGGCCATCTTGTGGTGGCCATCTTGTGTCCACATGGGGGCAGCCATCTTGTGTGTTGGAGTGATGGTCAAATTGCATATTATTCTTTTATTAGATAGGATACCTACTAAAAGTATGCAGTTTTCTTTGGGAATATGCACCAAGGATGCTTTAAAAGAAGATTTGCTAACTTTTTTTCTCTATATCATTTTATACCTGGCTATGACCTCAATCTTCTCAGTTCTTTTGGACATTTCTAGATATTTGCATTGGTAAAGTATTAGGAGGATTTGGCATAGCTCACACACATACACCCTGATATGGTTTAATCACTTCCCCTTGTATTCTGAATACTATGGAATCAAGTATCACATTTTCCTGTGGTTGAGTAGGACATTTGACCTTGGAACATTGATAAATGTGGTTTTTTTTGAGAGAAAAAATTGTTGCTAGTCCATGGTTGCTCTTAGGCCTTATAATAAGATAAAAATCAGGATATCAGGATATTATTTGAGACTTGAATACTATGAAATTCTGAATATAGATTTGCTAGAAAAGAACTTGACGATGGAATGCTTATTTACATGGGAGAAAGAAGAGGAAGAAGGCATTTTGGAACAGGAATTATTGAGATGTGAATAAATATGAAGTGGAAAGCCCCACTGTATATAACATTTCCAAGGTAAGTATTGATCATGGTGGGGGAAAAAAATCTGAGTCTTATACCCTTTGTAATAATCTTCAAGATAATAGGTAAGTGGAAGAGTCAGATGAATGCTTTTGAATAAAGGGCAATGCTCTGAAGTAATGTAATTTTTAAATGATGTGTTCAGTTGTTTAGTTGGTGCTTCAGCTTACTAGTTTTCATAAGGATATCAAAAATAATTATATCACTAACTATTGCACACCTAACATGTGAATGCCTGAGTGAGCAGTCATACCTGTCTAGGAAGCCCTTTGTCTGTTTCTCATAAAATATAGTAGCACAGAGTCAAATCTCATAAAAGCATCTCCTCCAACTATATACACATCATTACATTTTTATTATAAAGTATTTTTTGTACAAAAGATAGTTCAGATAAAATTAAGTCTAAGAAGTTGCCTTAAGAAAATTCAGGTACCTTTTACTCTTTCTCTTAAAATTCTGTATTAGATAGAAACCAGATGTGACATTTTCTGACTGTGGTTTATCAAGATACAAAATAATATGCATCTGGCTCTATGAAAGAAAAAAATAAATCTCCTAGAATTACGGAAAGTGCTCTGTCAATTAATATCCAAATTTAGATGATGAATGAACCATTTTACTACACAAACCAGTTCATGTCATTTTGGTTCTCCAAATGCTACCACAAAACATCTGAGATTCTAACCTTTCTTGGCATTATTTGAGAAATATATCCACATTACATATAAAATTATAATATTAAATTGTATAACAAGTGTTCAGCAGCAGTGAGGAAAACTACTGTTCATTTTGCTTCCATCCAGATAAATAAAAAAGAAAGGAAGAGGGAGAGCGATTGCTGTAAGACAAACAATAAAGCAGACATCTTAATAAGAACACATGATATTGAAAAAAATCATTTGTTTTGTAAATTTTGTTATACACAGTATACTCATACACATTCTGCACATTACATAGGAAAGACCTATGAAACTCCAAACCACAAAGTTTTATCTTTTAATAGTTGGTCCAATAATTTTATTTTCCAGGTTATTAATACCACACTTTATTATGGATTTGATGCTGAATTGCTGGATTTGAACTTATCCAAATGGCATCAATCCTGTCTATCTGGTTGGCAGAAGTAGTGAGTATCTAGCTTTCTACCCGGATGAAAGAGGGGATTTAATGTTGTTTGAAGTTGGAGGGGCTGGTTTCCATGGTGGCAGTAGAACCCATTCTGAGTTTTGTCTGCTAACCTTGACAACTTGGCAGAATAACCTCCTATTTCAACTCTGGGATTCATGATGGAAAGCCACATGGGAAGTCCAAGCATTCATCATGTCTCTATATCAGTAAGACTTCTGAATAACAATGAGTATATCTCTTTACTTCTCAGCTCTTAGTTCCACATTAAAAGAGTTAAAAATAAAGCAGGACTCAACAATTGCTATTTAAGCATGGTTGCTAGTTTTGTAGTGACTAGTTCTCTTAGAGAAATAAATGCAGCTTCAATCCAACTAAATACATTAAAACATACATAAAAGTAGCTATGATATATTTTTATTTTTATTATAGCTATTATAAATTTTAAATCTAACAATTTATAATATGAAGGCAATCATGGGTTTCTTTACTAATGGAATCATTATGAAAAAAGTTAACCTTAACAAAATTTGCAAAATGCCTCAAAGTCAAATACTGAAACAGAGTCTCAAGTCCCAGGGATACTTCTTTTTAAAAAAATGAAGTTTTAAAAATGAAAGAGAGATGTAATGAAGTTTCTCTTTCCAGCAGCCCTCAAGCAGACGAACATGTTTATAAAGACATTTCTCAACATAAATGGACTGTTAGAGAATGAACTTCAGTCAGTTCTGACCATAAAAATGCCATGTAGCTATGCATTCTCATCTGAAGTTTTTTCAAGGGTCTGGCAAACAAGTCTCTCTTTAAAAAGTTAATGCTAGCCTGTAAGTGCTCAATTGCGTTTTGATTTTTCATTACATATCCTAATCCTCTGCATATTTTGTTCCTGGCTTTCATTTCTCAGAATGTTTTCAGGTTTTGCAGGAGAAATATAAAATCAGAATCTGTCACGCTATATGACATTTAGTTATGTAATCTGGAGTTCAACCCTGATAACATTAGGGGCGACTCATATCAGTAAAGAAATAATTTCCTAGGCACTATAGGCATAGTGCCATTTTTATTTTTACTTTTGAACACCACTTAAATTATCTTATATTTTTATTATGATTAATACAACTTTTACCTATGAGAAAAATAAGTAATTTCATGATATTAGGAAGTGCTTTGAAAGCTACAGAATATTTACATAGATTATATATAATTTATATACTATATATAATTTATATAATTTTATGAACATAAACTTATGCTTATCAATGACAAATGGCAAAATATATAGGTTATTCATTAGAAAGCTATGCTAATTAGATAAAAATCTTATATATTAGCTAATATGGTTTTGATTTATTGACAATACCTTTAAATTCATGTAAAACTAAATTTATAATAAATTCTGAGAGTGATTTGGAATAGTCACTTGAGGGATACCTTAGTGATTAGAACAAACACTGATGTTACAGAGTAAGAATCTACAGATTAATGTCAGAAAAAGACTGAGCCCTCGGAAATTAGTGGGATACCATTTTGTATTCATAAGATGAGAAATGTGCTTTGCAGAGCAGAAAGTGCTTCCTCATATTTACCTATGAAAGAATGGTAGGTGAATGTATTTTTCATATGTTTGCAAAGATTTTTAGAGAGAGAGGAAGGATAGAGATAGAGAGATAGAAACATTGATGAGAGAGGAACATCATTGATCACTCCTTCCTGCATGGCCCCTACTGGGGATCTAGCCTGCAACCTGGGCATGTGCCCTGATTGGGAATCAAACAAGCGACCTCTTGGTTCCTGGGTCAAAGCTTAACCGCTGAGCAACACTGGCCGGACTAGGTGAATGTATTTTAATTAATGTATCAAATTTCCCTTGGGTAGTGCCTTTGTCTGTATGTAGAGCTATTAATATTTCAAACCTATTAGCATAGAATGGAAAGGGGAAAGAATGAAAAAGAGAAAACGTTAAGTGGTAGAAATACAAAAGAATAGTTCAATTATTTTTATGTTAGAATGTATTCATTCGTACAGTGAATTTAAATTGAACAACCTATTTAATTCCAGGAGTGTTCAAGGGTCTGGATATACAACAGTGAGCAAAACAGAATCCTGCCCAATGTGATATGGTAATTAATTCACCTTGGTTTTCCCAAGTTTTTCTGGTTTTAGTATGAAATGTCCTATATCTCAGATACCACTTAGTTCAGGGCAAATCAAGATGGCTGGCCACCCTTCTGCTGACCTTATCCTTTGGTAATTGTCAGCTTGATTTGATGATTTCTATTAATGCACTTATCTCATTGCTCACGGCAATTCCAGATAACATTGGCTACATATAAGCAGTTTCTAAGTTGGGCAAGGTCATAACAAGAGCATATGCTGATAATATTAAATTCAGTCAAATGATTCCTATTCCTAGATGGCACTCCATAGAGTGCAATGGAAATACAGCAAGCACAATTCACCCTGAAGGAGGGATTGTCATCTGGGGATGTCAGCAATCATATTACTATGGAAGATCATTTGCAGGACACTGCCCTCATCATCTCTACTCCTCACAAAACCATGTACATATCCTAAAACAAAAAAGAAAGATGAGTTTATTGCAATGCTCATAAGCTGCAAGCCAGGAGGTTCAGGCTATAGGAGCAATGGTTGGTGAGTGATAACTTTAGCAAGAACAGTTTTAGGAAATTATCTTATTTGTGTTGGGGGGAGATGTGAGAAGAGAAAAAGAGGCTGCATTGCAGTGGGAAGAGGAAATTAATTGGCAGGATATAAGTGGAAGCAATGATAGATTGTTTTGAAGGAATCTGAAAAGAAAAGTGGAAGTGGTGATTGATGTTAACTAGAAGGGGAAGGTAGAGAATAGGGAAGCTAATAGTCTAAGGAATTTAGACTTTAAAGGCAAAAAGGTAACCATGAAAAAGAAAAACACATATGAACAAATATTTATATCGGAATGATTAATTTATGAGAATTAAATGTGAAATCACTGAATTATAAATCTCAATGTAGCTAAGTTTGAAAAAATGACAGGAAAGTTACTTAGATTTTTTTTTTAATTAGCTCTGATCTTTTCTATCTATAACACATGAGTTGGGCATTGTTAGTGGCCAATAAAGAGCATTTTCTGAGGAATTGTGGTCTCATGATCACTATACAAAGTTCTCACTTAATGTCGGTGACAGATTCTGCAACTTTAAGCAAAACAACATATAATAAAACCAATTTTACCAGAGGCTATTTGATGTAAATGAGTGTTAAGTTCCTACAGCATCCATCAGCATTATAACAAAACTAGAGGCCCAGTGCACAAAATGTGTGCACTGGGGAAGGGGTGTCCCTCAGCCCAGCCTGCACCCTCTCCAATCTGGGACCCCTCAGGGGATGTCCGACATCCCTGTGGGATCGGGCCTAAACCGGCAATCACACATCCCTCTCACATTCCGGGACTGCTGGCTCCCAACTGCTTGCCTGTCTTGCCAGCCTGATCACCCCCTAACCACTCCCCTACCAGCCTGACCGATGCCTAACTGCTCCCCTGCTGGCCCGATTGCCCCCAACTGCCCTCTCCTGATGGCCCGGTAACCCCCAACTACCCTCCCCTGCTGGCCCAGTGGCCCCCAACTGCCCTCCCCTGCAGGCCTGGTCACCCCTAACTGCCCTCCCCTGCCAGCCCGTTCACCTCTAACTGCCCTCCCTGCCAGCCCGGTCACCCCCAACTGCCCTCTCCTGCAGGCCTGGTCCCCCTAACTGCCCTCCCCTGCCAGCCATCTTGTGGCGGCCATCTTTGACCACATGGGGGTGACCATCTTGTGTGAGGGCATGAGGGTCAATTTGCATATTACCTCTTTATTATATAGGATGCTGTTGAATGAAACCATGTTATTTGAGGACCTGCTGTATTTACACTGCCTTATAATTTCCTACTGTTTCAAAGAACAGAAAACAAATTCTTTAGATTAGTTTCACGAGTGGGTAATCAATTCATTTTAGGACAGGGGTGGGCAAACTTTTTGACTCAAGGGCCACAATGGGTTCTTAAACTGGACCGGAGGGCCGGAACAAAAGCATGGATGGAGTGTTTGTGTGAACTAATATAAATTCAAAGTAAAGGAGCGGAGGGGAGAGCAAGAGAACCGGATAGAACAGCCAGATCCGGCCCTCGGGCCGTAGTTTGCCCAAGGCTGTTTTAGGAGGTTCCTTCAACCCTTGATATAGAATGAAGTAATAAAATTTTCATTTAATGAATGAACAATGAATCATTAAATTCAAAATACTACAGAGTCCATTATAGGAAGGAAATTAGGTTATCATCTGTTAAATAATCAATTAATTGATGTCATAATGGCTTAGAGAAAAAAGAGTATAGTTGTAGTTTTCCAAATTTAAACAATGACAAATAGAAGGAATGCAGGCTTTTAAACTGATGAGTAGAATATAGACGATAATTTCAAGTAAAGTAGTGGATGCTTCAATATGAAATGAATGAAGATTTTAGACACCAGATTACAGATAACCATGTTCCTGTGAACAGCAAGACTTTGACCTGGAGTAATACTATACATCTCTTCAATCTCAAGGCTCTCTAACTTTTACTAGCATCTCATGTATTAGTACTCCAAGGATCTGAAATCTTTTCAAAAGTTTTGGTACTTGGTCCAAGAGAAATGATATTAAATTGGTAAGTAAATGACAGTGATTTCTAACTTATTTCTTTCATAAAATATTATTTATAAGCTATCCACTCATTCCAGCACAGCAAAATATGGCATGGTATATTCGTTACACATTAGTAAATTACTTTTGTATTAATAAGTAACATTTTGAAAGGCACTAAAAAAATGAGAACTAGAACCCGATTGCTTAATGACTGGGTTTGCAATTCTTAGGGTGCATATCAGAGTAAAATACAGGGTGTCCCCCCAAAAGTATTTACACTTTAACAGCTGATAGCTCAATTTTGAAAATGACATGTATTTTAATAAATATATCTAACCACTTCTGCCTGCCTTCCTGATTGCCCCTAACCACTTCTGCCTGCCGACATCCCTGTGGGATTGGGCCTAAACCGGCAGTCACACATCCCTCTCACAATCCGGGACTGCTGGCTCCCAACTGCTCGCCTGCCTGCCAGCCTGATCACCCCCTAACCACTCCCTTGCCAGCCTGATTGATGCCTAACTGCTCCCCTGCCAGCCTGTTTTCCCCTAACTTCCCTCCCCTGCAAGCCTGGTCACCCCTAACTGCCCTCCCCTGCAGGCCTGGGTCCCTCCCAACTGCCTTTCCCTGCAGGCCTGGTCGCCCCCAACTTCCTCCTCTGCCAGCTGGGTCACCCCTAACTGCCCTCCCCTGCTGGCCTGATTGCCCACAATTGCCCTCCCTTACAGGTCTGGTTCCTCCCAACTGCCCTCCCCTGCTGGCCATCTTGTGGTGGCCATCTTGTGTCCACATGGGGGCAGCCATCTTGTGTTGGAGTGATGGTCAATCTGCATATTACTCTTTTATTAGATAGGATAGAGGCCTGGTACACGGATGGGGGCCAGCTGGTTTGCCCTGAAGGGTGTCCCGGATCAGGGTGGGAGTTCCCATGGGGTGCGGGGCTGCCTGGGCAAGGGGCCTGTGGTGGTTTGCAGGCCGGCCACGCCCCCTGGCAACCCAAGCAGAAGCCCTGGTATCTGGTGTTTATTTATCTTCTACAATTGAAACTTTGTAGCCTGGAGCGGAGCCAAGCCTTCTGCTTGCTCCGTGTCGGCAGTCATTTCTCTTGGAATTTATGTATCTTCTATCATTGAAACTTTGTAGCCTTGAGTGGAGGCCTAGGCCGGCAAGGTTAAGCCGAAAGCTTGGCTTCCTCCATTGCCGGGGAAACCCATGCCTCCCTCCTGCTCTCTTGTGGTGGTAGCCATCTTGGTTGGGTTTATTTGCATACCTGCTTCCTGATTGGCTGGTGGGCATGGCTGGTGGGCGTAGTGGAGTGATGGTTAATTTGCATATTACTCTTTATTAGATAGGATAATTATTCAAAGTGTGTGTATACATTTTTGGGGGACACCCTGTATTTCTATGCTAACCATTAAGCAATTAAAAAAATCAAGAGTCATGAGCAGGTAACCTGGATCAAGATGATAATAACTGTCAGAACTGGGGACACAGGAAAGGTAAAAAAATAAAGTTTTCAATGAGACATGGAGTCTTTAAAAAATTCACAATATTCTCAGTCTATAAACCTAATAGTAGTAGTGTAGACTCTCTATTCATTTCTTTATGGTTCTTTGATTGGATGCTTACTAGCACAGCATCCATACAAGTCCACCATCATTTCATTTCATACCATCTGAGCATGTCAAAACTGGGAAATGTAGTATAAAATTCAGGTAGACTCCCTGCCTGTAGGTGATGGTCTTTAGTTTCTATATTTTAATTAAGTAAAATTCATTAAACATCTAAACTCTGTGTCCAATACCTCAAACATATATATTGAGTCTTTCTTTTACCTTTTATCTTTTTATTTTTTAGTCCTAAAAACATGACCACAAACATGTTTGTAAAACAGATGATTTTTCTTTTTCTTTATTTTTTCTTATACCAGGACATTTTTGTTCAGCTGTCGTATGGCCAAGGAAAATGTCCTGCATGTTAAAATACTGGAACTCGTTTTATATGCTTCCTTTAAGCATTTGGCATTAACACTGTGTTATTTAGCCATACTTTCCTTGGATCTAGTCACACTCCCTTGCATTTACCCATTTGTCATTGTGTTCCAGTTGTAAGAAATTTTGGAATACACATAGCCCAGAGGAAAAGGGTAGAATATCATAGAAACCATTGTATCTGTTCTAATGCCAACTCTTCAGGTTTTCAATTTCAAATGTTTTTATTTTCTTAGTAGCTACCCAATCAGTAATTACAACATCTTAACTTTTATTTTGGGGCTCCAAATTCCCATTAAAAAGAAAAGATTTGACTTACTTTAAACTATATGACTCTAATATTTATGTGAATGAATGTGTATGTGTGTATGTAGATATGTATGTATGTGTTAGTGTAAATACACATGCTTCATTCTCATACTTGTATTCTCCTTTCTTTTGCTACTAGAAGACACAAATGTCATTAGTTTTTAGTGACTGTAAGAGCAGTTTTTCTTCTATTAGTTTCATAGCTTGAAACTTCAGCACAAGAGAGTCCAGTTATGTGTGTGTGTGTGTTTCTTTATTAATCTGTTCATTTGCTTCTGACAAATTTGAAATATTGAAGAATAATGGTATTGATTTTAAAGCCACATTATATTTTAATATGTTCCTTAATTTTTTTCTTCTAAGAAAAAGTCCTTCCCCAATATGTCATTTGTGCATTTATATACATTATTGTTAGTAATATTTACTATTAATTATAATCTTAATAAAATAATAATAGCTAACATTTATTGAATTCTCAACTCAGACCAGTCTTAGGTTTATAAATTTGATTCTACATTCCTCAACTTCCCCAATTGCCCCCAATATTAAGACTAAACACTATGTTTTGTGCTTTTTGTTTGTTTTGTTTGAGAGAAAAGAGATGAGTTTGAAGATTCCACTCCAAATAAGGGAAAATTAAGACCAGAATTGCAGATCCTTTTTATCCCTTTCTCTCAATGCCCACTCTTGAGGAATGCGAACTCTACCACTATACTTGTTGCTTACATAAAAGACTGCGTTATTCAATCCTGTTTGGTAAATAAGTCCCTCAAAGAAAGAACTGAGGAAAGCAGTTAATAAATTCGCAATTTAATTTCACTCAGTCTTTCTTAGGTCCACAGAGGGAACATACCTCCCAAAATTTAATCACCCACAAAGACTCCGGTCCTGAAGTATTTCTGTCTTGAAAATGTGGTTCAGAGACTGGAAACAGAGACCTTGAAAATGCAGCCTTGAAGAAATCCATTAGGGATGTAAAAGAAGCAAATGAAACAAGCAGAGTTTATAATTCGGCAAGGTTGCTGTCAAGTCCTTCTCTCTTCTTATCACTTCTAATGACAAGCTCACTAAATAGAGCTTAGTGAATAGGAGCTCTTGGGAACCTCACCTCCTGGACTCAATCATATTTTTGCCAAGCAGTATGTTTCAGTCGGAAGCGTTTTAGAAAATGTCTACTATGATGCAGTTTACATTGAGTTCATTTTGTTTTTCTCTGTAATTTGTGGGTCTTGAGTAATGGAAAACTTGATTATGTTCTACTGGAACGCAAAGGTGTCACAGGTGAAGATGCCATGAATTTTAAAGTAAAATGAGTGAACCAGTTATCAAACACCATAGAATTATGTCAGTGAATTTAAAAGAAAATGTTTGCAAAACACAGCTACTTTTTAAAAAAATTTCTTCATTGATTAAGGTATTACATATGTGTCCTCATCCCTCCATTAACCCCCCACCCCAGCCTACTCATGCCCTCAACCCCCTGGTGTTCATGTCCATTGGTTAAGCTTATATGCATGCATACAAGTCCTTTGGTTGATCTCTCCTCCTTACCCCCACCCTCCCCTACCTTCCCTCTGAGGTTTGACAGTCTGATCGATGCTTCTCTGTCTCTGGATCTGTCTTTTGGTTCAAACTCTTATTTACAATTTGTGGATTTTTATGCCACAATATTCTTCCTACTCTTTACTCAGCTTTGCTCTAAAACTTCTTTTCAAAAGGTTAGGAGAGACTTTGAAAACCCAGACTTGAATTAAATGTGGCCTATTTCTGTCAGTTTTTCTTTTAGCATTATTACATCCCTACAATTTTTCTAAACTATGCTAGCAGAAAGCCTTTGAAATCTCACATCAACTGACCAGGAAGCAATAGGTACATCAGAAATCTTGCACACTATATAGCATCACTCTCCAGTTACGTGGTTCCAAGAGCCAGAATTTCCCCTTTATTTGAATCAGGGCCAGCTAACTACAACCATTCTGTCAATGACCAATGGTAGGAAATAAAGTTTTATTAGAACACAGCCATGCCCATTGGTTTATGCATTAATTGTTTATAATTGCTTTCACCATACAATGGCAGATGGAGTAGTTGTAATTGGGACCGTATGTCACAAAAAGCCTAAATAGTTACTATTTGACCCTTTACAGATAGTTGGCCAACCACTGGTGTAGAGTATGGAAATGAATTAGTCTCTGCAATCATGAGCAATCACTTATATAGTATTAAATTATTTTAATAGTTTGACTCCAGAGTCCCATATTTGCATTTTTTTAAATGACCTTCTTATCCCATTCTACACTGCCCATTAGTATATTTAGGTTGGGACAGCATGCTATTTATGAATATGTCAAATTCATAAGCACACTCCCCATGACTTAAACTATTGTCTTAGAGATCCCTCGGTGCTTCCTTCATTGCAGAATTTATTGCTTCTTTAATGTTTTTAGTGCACCCGTGCAAATTAATAAGCATCTCATCAAAAGAAAACTGGCCAGTGGGTTTTGCTCAAGAAGGTTTTCTTTTTGTAAAAAAAAGAAATAAAGCCAATGTCTCTTAAATGTGAGTATTCCCTAGTAACTTTCACATTATTCTAAGCTGAGATCTTATATGTTGATTAGATGCTTCAGTTAAAGCTGTTTTTCTGAATAAATACATATTTTGCTGTGTTGAATAGTTTTTTTCAACTAGTCTTATTAGGGGAATATAGTAAGATCTAAAAATAAAAAAGACAGGTGTTCATGGAACCATGACACATTTAAATGGTTTGATTACTTCTCTGCAGTAGAAGATTTGGTTTACTGTCTGAAACAACACAATTACACTGCATCCTACTTCCATCTATAGTCCATCAAAGAGAAAATAAAAGAATAAATTAAGCTGGTTTCAAGTACATTTGGGATGATAATTTGAAAGTTGGCAGCCCAGTTGAAATGTGTCCTATATTCGCTAAAACTTCTATCGAATAATTTGAGGATTCTGACTTGACATATATTTCAACTTCCCATCTATATTTTAAGTGCTATTGAACAAGTTTCAAATCTCCAATTGGAACAATGAGCAATAAGGAAATTTTTCTTTTCCTAGAAATCCAGGCATATAGATAAGAAAATCTCCTACCCAGATAATTTTCCCATGAAGATTCTAGCTTCCCACTTAAATGTCTAATTCAACCTTTTTCAATTCGGACTCTACATTAGGAGCACCTTGAAAGCTCTTTCTTTTTTAAATTTGTTTGTTTTGTGAATGTATAATGGTATGCAAGCCCCATGCATACTTCAGAGATTTTAATTGAACTGGTCTAGGGCGAAGTCAAAGCTCCATATTTTTTAAAGGATCCCCTTGTAATTCTAATACACAATTGAGTAGAAAACTGCTGGTCTAAATGCCTTAGTAACCACAGGCAGATAGGTCTTATGAAGTGTCAAACCCAATAGAGAGACTGTCAGTAGAAATAAAGCATAAAGTTTCTGATGGAAATTGGTATAGACTTGAAATAGCAAAGAAATGCATGAAATCAGTTTCTAACACTGAATGACTAGAATTTACTTCTCAGATTAAAAATAATACTTTACATGTATATGCTATTCCATTTGCCATGTGATTTTTACACTCAACCAATTCTACCTATGGCTAAATATATAGGAGGCTCCTAATAAATGTCAATGTACTAATATATTAACATAAGCTGACTACTAATGTAGAGCATCATAATCAGTGGTCAACAATGTGCTTGTATCATAAGTATGATTTTAAGTGGCTATCAAAATCTTTAAGGCCAAAAGTAGTTAATACAGTTTAGACTGCGAGGATAGATGATACCTGGGGTGTAGGAATATACATATAAATATGATTTTGCACTAGTGAGCATCTTTAAAAATGAAACAGTCATGTGCATTTTCTGGGATAAGAAATATATAAGCTTAACTGAAGACAGAAAGCTGAATTTAATAGATAACCAGTCAAAGGGTACTCCCATCATATCTCTCTCCTGGGGCAGAGAAAGATAAGCAGAGGGTGGCAGAATGAAGAGCTTCACCTCTAGATTTAGCAATACGGTTTAATCTGGAAATTCAGCTCCTAGATGTTTCTAGAGAAAATAATGTCTTACATGGAGGAAAATAAGAACACCTCAAAATAGCTTTATTCTTTCACCAATATAATTAAATGAATTCTAGCATCCCAATATTTTTATTGTCTTTTCTCATTAGAAAATTAACCTATAACCTGGAAATCATTCATTAGCTCCTATATTAGGATGGAGTCTAGCACCTAGAAAATTATTAGTTTTATTGTCTAAAGTTTTACATATGTCTCCTTTTTCCCCAATTGACCTCCCCCCCGCCCCACCCCAGCCATTCCCACCCTGGGCAAGCCCCCACCGCCCCAGTGTCTGTGTCCACAGATTATGCTAATATGCATGTAAAATATTTTAATTGATTTTTAGAGAGAGAGGAAGGGAGAGAAATATCAATGTGAGAGTGGAATATAGATCGGCTGCCTCATGCACGCCCCAGAAACCTGGGCATGTGCCCCAATTGGGAATTGAATCAGCAACCCCTAGGTGCAAAGGTCATGCCCGGTCAGGGCCACCTAAACAATTATGAATAAAGTCTGATTTTTATGACCAATTAACTATTATACTGATTAAGTTAATCATTTTAGAAGAGAGAATTCCCAAGGTGTTTTCTTCAGTCTGTACCAGAGTTATTTTCCAGTGCGCTGAGATAGGATAGCCTATAGCGAGGCCCCACGGGAGCCAAGACATGGCACAGATTTATTTCAGAAAATTGTTTGACTTAAGTGGAATTGATGGGTATTTTTAAATCATTCTGTATAACAAGATAGTCAAACCAAAAACAGACATCGGTGTGAATGCCAGGGCGCAGTGATTGTTTTTGAGATATTTTGTTTACAGAGGAGGGGCTGTGTGGGGGTGGGTGGGTGAGAGGATGTGAGATGTTCACCTGAGTAAATAATCAGATCCAGTAAGAACACAATGAATTCATCCTCTCAAGCCCTTTCTTGAGAAAAGCTTATTTTACCCTTTAGGAGAGAGAAGCACCCCTTGTTAAAGCACTAGGTACTCTGTTTCATGTGGCTAGATATAAAGAGTATCTTAGCCTCAATGCTAAATATATAGGAGGTTCTCAATAAACATGACTGAATGGAGAGATGGACAGATGGATGAGTGGGTGGGTGGACTAATGTTGTGATCTTCTCCTTGCACTCTTGGTCTCTACAAAAAAGACTAAGAAAGCCCACACATGGCTGTACTTAGAAGCGTGTCTTTGAGGTAAGTCAGAATGTCTCTAGGAAATTCTCATTCTTGGAATGGCTATACATTTTCTCATATCCTAATTGGGTCTTATGTTCCCTCAGTGTTATGGTGCTTGAATTACTCCAGATGATATCTGTGTTAATAACATGTTTTTCCATATAGTAATTGTTATGAACTGGGTAGTTTTATTAAAATTAAATAGAGTAGCATGATGTACTAAAAATTGAGCTTTATTTGGCCGCCACAATGTAGGAAATTATGCAATTTTGATGAATGAGTGAATAAGTGAATGGATAAAAACATATACATAAAATTAAATCAAGGCTGAGCTTCTCTTAATTCACACTAAGCCGAGAATCACTGGTGAAGGATGATTATTTACACACTCTACCAGGAGTCTTCCAGCTACTGCTATGGGCCAAATCCATCGCCCCCCCTTTATTAATGGTTCATGTCAATACAAAATTTATGAAAATCTATTTTCCCTCTGGATATCTAAGCAATGACATAATAGCCTCAAATTTGCCTCTTGACCCACAAAAACCTAAAATATTTACTCGCCAGTGGGTATTAAAAATTTGCTGATCTCACATTACACTATAAGTTGGTGGAACCAATGGTGGGCCAAATTTGAAATATACTCTATTATCTATTCAGCATCTAGACTACTGCCTGACACGTAGTAGACACTCATTCAATGCCTTTTTAATGGAATAAAAAGTAAATAAATAAATGAACTTATTTTTTCCTCCTCAAACCCACAAGCACCAGTCTTCAATGGAGAAAATATTTCCCATTAGAGTTCTCAAAAAACATACATTTAAAATTTTACTGATATAGAAAAAAAACTTATTTAAAAAATACGGTCAAAACTTTAATATGTAATTTGTTCAAGAAAATATCAGAGACCTATACAAGGTGTCCCAAAAATATGTATACACACTTTGAATAATTATGCATTCTAATGGGTTAAATATGAAAAGAATGAAACATCAATTGAACTATCAGAAAAAAAATGTGTATACATTTTTGGGGGACACCCTATATGTAATGTTGCCTTTAGAGGTAGAATGTCCTCCTCTATTTCCTGGTTGGGAATCTAGCAATGTGTCCTTCCACCTGTGGATATTGAAGGAAAGATGATTTTAAAGAGCAGAAAGCCTTCTTAGGCATGGAGTTTACCAGAGAGCATTTGTTGTTGCTGGCCCTTCCTTTTGCTCTTGATAAATTTCAGGTAGAAAGAATTGCATATCCAGTTATGCTAATAAGTCATGTATGTGGCTTCAACTCTATGTAGTGTCCACAGGGTGGTAAGATTTCCTCTTAATACACTTCTTAGGGCTGTAGGAACTGTGTGACTTAGATAAGCAATATTCTCAGTATCAATAGACAAAGTCTACTTAGTTGTATGTGCCCTTTGTTGCTATTTATCATATCTATCATCCTCCATTTTCATATTTCTTTCCTTCTTTGTTTGTGGTTGAAAACTTTTCTATTTTTCTTGTTTAATTTCCTCTGGTCTTTCTTTTTTTTTTCTTTTTTTTTTTTTTTTTCTGAACATGGAACTTCAAAACTAGGCCCTTTATTTTTGAGTTCAGGCACACTGTGAAGTGTCAGAGGAGATAGGAGACAGAAGAAGGGCTATAGGCAGGGTCAACCATTTTCCTAAGGGGAGGAGAATCGGCCACAGAACAGAATACCGTTGGTTTTGCTGTGCTGAATAAAGAAAAGAAAGGGGTGGTCAGCACAGAACCTGGGCGTGATTCTCACACATCGAAGGAGCATGATGCCGGCGGTGGCAGCCGCAGCCTCCGTGCCTTCCTCGTTGACCTCCACAAAGGACTTGTGAATGACCTTGGACAGAAACAGATCTCTCCCAGACGACATTCCAGAGAAGTCCGCCCTGTCTGGCTCAAAGGCATAGGTCATGCCCATAGAGCAAAGGACATTCTTCATGTCATAATTCTCCTCCAGTTTGAATCTAGGGAGGAACACTTCCACCTCTTCTTCATCCATCATATCTGGCCTGGTCCATTCTATGAATTTCTCATAGGTGAGCTGCTTTTCCACCGTTTCCAGGTCGACATTTTCATCAGGAAGCATGATGATCATGTTCAGCTCTTTGCCGACGTAGGGCAGCACCAGAATTTTGGTGAATATTTCTCCAATGTAGGTCATATTAAAGGTAGATTTTTTAAACATCATTTGCACAGGTTTCTGCTCATTCTTGCTGACTTTAAATGGTCTCTCCTGGGTTTGTTGCTTGCTAAACTGGCTCTCCCAGGTTCCTTTGAAGTAGATGGCATTCACGAGAACCAGAGGAGTACCTTGATTAACTGAATTTGGGGACAGCAACTCTGTAATTTTACCTTCTGTCTTCTTGGCTACCCAGGTGTTGATATGTTTTCTAGCCTCCTCTGCAGCTTTGAAGAAGTCAAGCTCTTCCATCTCTGCTTGGTAGAATTTGAGGCAGGAATCTTTGAAAGATAAGTTGAAATCAAAGGACTTTTCTCCGAAGAGCCTGTTGGCAGTTCTAAGCAAGTACTGCGTGCCAGCCCTGTTAACCTCGGTGAGGAGTGTCTGGAAGCCCTGGTGGACATCTTCACTTCCGCCACCACTTTTACTGAAATAAAGTGCCTGGACTATCTGGGCCGCAGTGTCTCCACTTGCCCCCATGAGGACCATGGCCAGGGCAGATGAGATGCTGAAGGGCGAGAAAAACACGTTTTTCGATTTGTCTTCACCCAGCTTTTTCAAAAGGTTTATGGCAAAAGTGCCATTTGCTTCGGAAAGGGTATCCATGATGACGAGTCGGCCTCCCGTGGGTTCTCGGACCAGAGTCCTCTGGTCTTTCAATATAAGTCACTTCAAATTATTTTTTTGAGTAGGTAAGGTAATCATCATATATCCTATCTAATAAAAGAGTAATATGCAAATTAACTGTCACTCCAACACACAAGATGGCTGCCCCCATGTGGACACAAAATGGCCAGCAGGAGAGGGCAGTTGGGAGGGACCAGGCCTCCAAGGGAGGGCAGTTGTGGGCGATCAGGCCAGCAGGGGAGGGCAGTTGGGAGGGACCACGCCTGCAAGGGAGGGCAGTTGGGAGGGACCATGCCTGCAAGGGAGGGCAGTTGGGGCGATCAAGCCTGCAGGGGAGGGAAGTTAGGGATGACCCAGGCCTGCAGTGAAGAGCAGTTGGGGGAGACCAGGCCTGCAAGGGAGGGCAGTTAGGAGTGACCAGGCCTGCAGGGGAGAGCAGTTAGGGGCAATCAGGCTGGCAAGGGAGCAGTTAGGCATCAATCAGGCTGGCAGGGGAGTGGTTAGGGGGTGATAAGGCTGGCAGGCAGAAGCAGTTAGGGGCAATCAGGAAGGAAGGCAGGCGAGCAGTTGGGAGCCAGCAGTCCTGGATTGTGAGAGGGATGTCAGACTGCCCGTTTAGGCCCGATCCTATTGGGATCGGGCCTGAACGGGCAGTCTGACATCCCTCGACAGGTCCCAGATTGGAGAGGGTGCAGGCTGGGCTGAGGGACACCCACCCCATGCACAAATTTTGTGCACCAGGCCTCTAGTACATATATATTGCTTATGATCTTACTTCTGAGCTATAGCTGAGCTAAATAATAATTTCATCCCCTGAGCCAAATAAGCAAGCTAGATTTATTTACAGGTGCGCCCACCATAACATCTGTGGAGTTCAGGGTAATAACACTAATGGAAGGCCACATATCATATATTTAAATAGTTAAAGTTATAAATTAAGCTAATAAAATATATATCATCTCCCATATTGACAAGTGTGCCTTTATTCCAGCCAAGGAAGGCAGGTGTGAATTTGACTTTTGTAGACTGTCAGATTGCTGTTGCTCATGGAGAGTCATGGTGAAACCCCATCACCTTCTTCAACTTCTCAGCTGCTCTCAGCTCTTCCAGAGATCATCAAGACAATGACCCCCCACATCTACTGCAGGGCCTCTCGCCACCTGTTAGGCTTTCGGGTGTGCCACAGTCTGCATTAAATTGGCCCAGGAATGTTTGAGTTTGAAATTTGGGGTCCTGAATAACTGAATTGTGGGTTAAAATGTGGGCACAGGCCCTGATGGGCATATTCTCTTGACCCTGTGGTTTCCTCAGTCCATGGGAAGGCACAGCATAAAAGACAGGCAGGGCCTCTAAATCCATGGGACCATAGTACAGACTCCTCTCAAGGGTAGTACTCTATAGTATAATGGAAAGAACACTGATATTGAGGTCAGCCATCAGTTCAAATCTCAGCTCTTTCTTTTATTAAGACTCTGTGACCCTTGTCAAGTTCCTTATCAGCCTGCTCTTCTATGAGTTTGTTGTAAGCTATAAATAAGACAATGGTTGCAAAACATTAACACAGTACTGTATGTCCAGTAGACATTTTAAAAATGTTAGTGGTTTGTTTTTTGGGGGTTTTTTTGGGAGGGCTGCTATTGTGCAATTAATAATTATTTAGTAAATAGCTATAAAATGCCCGGTATTATAAAAAATGGTAGATTTTAGAAAAAAGAAATCATACATAGAGTGCTTGCTATGTTCTATACTAAGCAATTCACTTAAATGACCCCAGATTACCCTATCTAGGTATTTGTATCCACACTTTACAGAGGAGCAGACAATGTGGGCACATCCTTAAGTGGAATTAGAAAAGGACAGTCACACATCACTTAGCTACAGGATATGTCCTGATCAATGTGTCATTAAGATATTTTGTGAACATCATAGAGTGAACTTATACAAACCAGATGATATAGCCTACTATTGCAACTTATGTGAGGATGGGTAGAGGAAGCCAATAATGAGTAAGCCTTAAAAACCTAGGCCCCTAAGATAGACCCCAAGAAAAGCAGAATCCAGGCCCTGTGCCCTACCACTCCTGCTACCTTAGTGGTAACTCCAGAACCTATAAATTATAGACTTATTTTTCTTCAATGTTTCCTAATTCTTTTTGCTGAAGGGTGTCATGCAATTGTGATAGGAACCATAAGGGTTGGTCCAGTTGTAACATTCATTTAGAAAAGGTCAATGTCTGTGGGAAGTTCAATGAGGCCCAGGTGAGTTCTCCTAGGCATTTTCCACCAATAGCATCTCTACTATTGTTAGACTAAAATGAGCACAAAAGAGAAATGCCTTACACTATAAATTTGCAATGGCTATGATGTCACTAGGCCATAGGGATTTTTCAGTTCCATTATAATCTTATCGGACCACCTTCATGTATGTTATATGTCCTTGACTAGATCATCATTATATCATGATGGTGACAGAGTAGGGACTACAATGCATGTGTAATTCTGTATTCCATGCTTCTAACCATTTATAATTTCAAGGGGTTTAGAAGAGAACAACCATAAAACAAATCACTCACAAAGAATGAAATAATTATTATTGGATTTAGTATTGCCAAATCCAGTTATCATTTCTTAACATAGTGGTGACAAATAAAGGCTTGTTAAAAGGCATTATTTTCAACTTCAAATACATTCTTTTTTTGGAGTGGATTCTTCTTTCCCCAATGTAATTAGTACACAGCTGTTATGAAGACATCTCCAAACCTCATTAACCTTTGGAATGGAGTGTTGAATCCAGGTTTGGCTACACAGTTACATTATAGAGAGACTACAACCACCACAGCCATTTACTCGTGACCTCTAACAATTACAACCTAGAATACTCCTTAAAATGTAGGTTTCAATGCTCCACCTGGGCACAATAAATCAAATTATCCCAGAAATTTGAAGTTTAAAAACACTCCAAGATAAGTTTTACCCCTGCTGATCTTTGATCCCCGTGTCTTCCTCTGATTTAATTGGCTTAGGGAAGAGCCAATGGGGTTTTTTGAATTGCTTTCCAGGTGCTTTTAATTTTGCAGCCAAAGTTGAGAGCTCCCGGCAGGAGGAATGTTTCTCTTTAGAGGGGGAAGATTTCAGGTAGAATAAAGTTTAAAGTACAGAAATTTCATGAACCTGTTCAGCAAGTCGATTCATTAAGGCCTAATTGTTTTGGGCATAAAGAAGAAAGGAACAGCCTGCCTGCTTTCTAGGATCATGAAACTGAAGGAAGAAGACCTGCGAACAACTAACAGGTAACCAAATGATAAGAAGTTGAAGAAATAGTAAATATTCTTTCTACCTGTGCTCATGGAGGGAAGCATTTATCTTTTTAAAGGAGGACACCACATTATGCCATTACAAATACAAAGCCTTAGGGATAGAAACTTAGGACAAAGAAACAGGAGAGGTATTCTAATATTTAATAGATTTTTCATTGGGTTTGTTGATTATTCACTGTAATGACTTCAATTTCTTGTTGTTTTTATTTTATTGATTATAAAACTTCTGCTTACATTCCCCTGTGTGGTTCACAGCAGGGAGCTTACATGAAGAGGCTGCCGCAGTGTTTATGATGAAGTGAATGGAAAGTTCTTCAACAACCTCCGGTCTTAAGCCTGAAAGTTTTTAAGTCCTGGCATTTGACTGGTTTCATGTGCTTGCCTCTCAATTGATACCTACTTTAGATTGGTATCTGGCTGAGTTTGGGACATATGTTTGATCTTGGAATTGGGGTCCAATAATAAATAAATATCTCACGGAGCCTTTTAGGTTTTATCTAGGTGAAAAATGTATTTTATCCTCAGGATTCTTTGATGTAGATTCTTTGATGTAGATCTTTTGATGTGTCAAATATGTCCAGAATAGGAGAAAGTCTTAACAAACCAGCCAGTCCAGTTTGGGCTTTGTGGAGGTGAAGAGCTAAATGACCACATATACATGCAAATCCAGATTCCAGTTTCTTACCTCTATTATATTCTAAAATTGCATAAGTCAACCAGTAAACCATTGGTTTTTGATTTCTTATAAAGTAATCTTTGTGTCATACAACTCACTTTTATACATTTTATCATGGACAACAAAATAATCACTTTTAATTTTTACCTGTGTTTTACATACTTAAAAAATAATGACAAAATAGCAATGAATATTAGAGATACAATTGTAAAACATGCAGAAGAATGGTCTAGTGTGGGATGTTAATATCTACATTATTAGAAAAGGACACAGGAAAGGCTTGTGTCCCCGACTGAGGGGGACAGATAAGCCTGGAGAAAATGCACAAGTAAGAATAAGTAAAGATAAAATGCTGGCCATTTTGAGCATTAGTATGGGATGTAAAGGGGAGGATGGATTCAAGAGATTATCAAGTCTTCAATTCAACAGGATATAGCATTGGATATATTCTAGGTGTACAAGGGAAAGGAAAATTAATGATGAAATTGGGGAGATTACAGCAATGTTCATTGATTTAGAGAACAAAGAACAAGGAGCGGGTTTGGATGTCAGGGAAGGTAGAAGAAACCATTGGGGTCTGTTTAAATTAAAAGAACCCTGAGACATCCAACTGAAAAAGCAGATAAACATTTGAAAACATGGTCTGGAGCTCAGAAAGGAAAACTGGCTACCAGTAGGGATGTGAACGTCTCCAGGATCATGGTAGTAATTGATGTCAATGGAGTGGCTGAGTTTTGGGCCAGCGGGATCAGCATCAGGCAGAGGCATGCCAGTGGAGAGCAATTCTACAAGGGCAAGTACAAGTTGGATTCTTATAGGAGGTAAATAGGGAGAAGGCTGGAAAAGGACCCAGGTTATGCAGAGCTTTGAGCCGTAAGAGGTTTCGACCTTTTTTCTTTTTCTTTTTTTTTAAAGCATTGTAGACTTTTTTTTACTTGCTTTTAATTACATGCATATTTTAGATAAGCAGTGGGTGAGTGTGTGGTGTGTGTGTGTTTGTGGGGTGTGTGGGTCTGTTCATGTAGGCAAAAAGGCCACACAAAAGGCACACTTTCTGGTAAGAGATATTGAAGACTAAGGTTAGTGGTTATTGGACATAGGGGGGAAACACTGTTAGTGGAATCACCTGCATTTGACTAAGGGGCTATGTTTCCTTTGAAACTTGGTAAGTAAGAAGGAAGGAAGAATCACACTGAGCAGCTGCCACTGGGTTTGAAGCAAATATTTGCAAATATAGTGATTAAATGGCATCATCACGAAAACTGTTTTTCCTTTGGATTCACAAAGACAACATTGCAATTTTAAATAGTGTATGTATATTGTAAAGTAATAAAACAGAATACATTTTCCCCCCGTTGGATATTTTTTTTTGGGGGGGCGGGCTGGTTAATACTTTGAATAAATGAACACAATGATTCTGGAAAGACAAAGATTTGGACAAGGAAATTGGGAGTGGCTCTGCCCAGGTTTTTGCACCTTAAAATTGTTGTGCTCTCATTTTAAATTTATTTTTAACTTTTTATTTTGAAATAATTTCATAAAAAAAGACAAAGTTAGAGCAAGGGATTTTCATATATTATTTACCCAGGTTTTCCAAAGGGTATAATTTTATGTGAACACGATAATAAAAAAAAAATAGGAAATTAACATGTATGCAATAATATTTCAAATTTTGTCAATTATCCAAGTAAATATTTTTTGAATGTGGATCCAGTTCAGGATCCCACATTCCATTTACTTGTCAGATATTCTTTGTTTCTTTTTCAATCCCAGAGACTTC
Source organism: Plecotus auritus (assembly GCF_963455305.1). NCBI lineage: Eukaryota > Metazoa > Chordata > Mammalia > Chiroptera > Vespertilionidae > Plecotus > Plecotus auritus. The sequence continues at coordinate 143,207,671 of NC_137783.1, forward strand.
CTCATTCTTCCCTTGTCTTTCATGACCTCTATATTTCTGACTGGCCACACATTTTGTAAAATGACCTCAATCTGGGCCTGATGCTTTCTCATTATTATATTCAAGTTATAAATTTTTGGCAAAAAAAAAGTACAGAATGATGTGTGCCCTTAGGGATCCCACTTATTAATCATTATTCTCTTTGCCATCAGATTTTTTTTTAATGGAGAAATAGACTTTGAAGTTAGGTAAGAATTAAAACATATGCTTTATTATTTATGAAGCTGAATTAGGTAACAGACCTTCAAACCTGAGTTCTCTCTCTTCTAAATCGAGCTACGTGGGCAAAGGCAGAGCCCGTAGACAAAGCTGCGGGACTTTCCTTGCAGAGTTAGGGGCTGTTCATGTAAACTTACTCCCTGGAGGACAGGCGCAAACTCTAAGGCTTTACACTTGTCCAGTAAAACCCGGGGACCAATGCATGTTCCACTGTGGTAGTCATCGGGCGTGTTCACCAAATACATTTGCTTTTAGGCATACGGTAAAATTGCACATTTCTGTCCCTGTGAATTTAGATACAGCCCTGTGATTTCTTTAGCCAGTGGCATGTAAGCAGAAGTGTGATATGTCATTTCTTAAAGGAGTACTCCTTACCCTCTGCCATGAGGTGGTAACTGTGGGTCAGCCTGGGTCCCTGAGGTGGGAGGTGTGGAAGAGAGCTACTAGCTGTTCCCAGAAGTCATGTGGGAGGAGTGAAAGATAAACATTTGGTGGTTTAAACCTCTGAGGTTCAAGGTGGGGGCGGGGAACGGATTGTTAATATCATATGGCCTAGACTAGACTGAATAACAGACACCTTTGTTATCTTATAGCAAAATAAATCCATTTCCAGCCTATGGCAAGCAGTGTTTTCCCCAACAAAGGGAAGGAAAAGTACTAGTGGAAGTTCTAATTTAATGGGACAGAAGGAACTTTGCAAGAGAAACGTTAATTCCTGCCCTGGAAGACAATAATAATATGTAGTAGTAATTATATTGTAAAAGCCAAAATAACATTAATAGCAACGCACATCGTTGAGTGCCTATTATGTACCAGTAACCGAGAGGCACTTTATAACATTATCTCTTTTAATTTCCACGGAAACTTTTTGAGATAGCTATTGTTATTTGTCAGTTTTGCTCATGGAGAGTTGAGGCTTAAAGATGTTAACTGTCTTACGCAAAGACTCAGATAATGAGAGGTTGAAACTGGAATTTAACTCGAGTTCTATTAGACTGCACAGCCCAAGCTTTTATCCATTGTGCTCATACACTTTATTAAAAGTTATGTAAGTTTGGTGCAAAACATTTGTGTTATTAATACTTGGGCTTTTTAGCTTTTCTTAAAAAATGGTATAAAAGAATTAGAGATGATCGTCCATGACTCTTGAATATGGAATTTCTGTGAAACATTGGATAATGTATTTGTTTCCTAGGGCTATTGTAACAAATTACCACAAATAAGTGGCTTAAAACAATAGGAATTTATACTCTTACATATATGGAGACTATAAGTCCAAAATCAAGGTGTTGGCAGTGCTCTAGGGAAGAATCATTCCTTTATTCTTGCTAGCTTCTGGTAGCTTCCAACAATCCTTGCCGTCCGTGGCATGTATCTGCATCACTTCAGGCTCTGCCTCTGTCTGTACATGACCTTTCTCTCTGTGTCTTTTACTCCAGTTCTTCTTTTTAGGGTTTCCTAAAATAAGACCAGCTGCCATTACTCTTATTTTCATATCAGAGACAGTCATCCTGAGCTTCTATTTGTCGCTACTTTAGGACAAAGTAGCTCATGGAAAAACATTGTTTCACTACTTGTAGTAGGTTAAATGGTGTTCCCTAAAACTTAGGTCTAGAACAGCCGTGGGCAAACTACGGCCCGCGGGCCAGATCCAGCCTGTTCGGCTGTTCTATCCGGCCCGCGGAGCCTAAAGAGCGGAGGGTTCTCTTGCTCTCCCCTGGGCTCCTTCACCAGCAGCAGTGTTAACATGGCAACGTCAGGAAACACGGCCGCAGCTCCTTCTTCTGAGTGGCCGGATTTATAGCCGCCCATTCAGTAGAAGGAACAACCTCTCAGTCTTCCAGAGGCTCCTTGTAATGCCCGCGGACGCGTCCCCCGACATCACCCTGGGAATGCGTAGACACGTTATCCTGGTGATGTAGGGAGACACGCCCTGGAGAGCACAGTATCAGAGCATTAGCTAAAAAGGAGACCAACAACACTGTTCCCACTGAAGTTGATGTTTTAAAGACCAAAAACCTTTCTACCCAGTCTACATTGCCATCTACATCTACGTCCCTGGCATAATTTGGAAGTTGCACTAAAGAAAATGTTTAATTTACTGTTTACACAGTTTGTTCTTTTCTATTTGTTTTAGTTTTAAATTATTTTATTATATTTAAGTTTAATTTGAAAGGCTTTTGTACCTTTCCTTTGTTAGGCAATTTTATTTTGCCTTTGCCATCTTCAATATAAGGTATGTTATTGTGCTATGATTCTTCCATTTTTTTGAAGTTTCAAATTATAATAATTAGTGTTTACATTCTTCTTGTTAAAATGTTTGAAATGAATAAAACTATTGAAATAAAAAAAAAAGACCTTACCCTTTTATGTAATGATGTTTACTTTGAATTTATATTAGTTCACACAAACACTCCATCCATGCTTTTGTTCCAGCCCTCCGGTCCAGTTTAAGAACCCATTGTGGCCCTCGAGTCAAAAAGTTTGCCCACCCCTGGTCTAGAAGCTCAGAATGTGACCTTATTTGCAAATAGGGTTGTTTTTTTTCAAATGTTAAGTATTATGAAATTATTTTACTTAAGATGGAGTTATTATTTGTTGATTCTAGATATTTGAACCACACCTTTTGTTTTGAAACATTTTAGGGTGACTCAGGTTGTCTCAGATGGCATTGAAAAAATGCTAACATTCTTGAAAATATGTCAAGTTTGCTTTAAGTTGACTTCATTATATATAAGTGCTGTGACAGAGAAGTGATTGCAGTGTTATGAGATTGAGAAGACCGTGCTTCTAGTTGATGGGATTTAAGACTGAAAGTACAGGAAGGGGGCCCATGAAATTAGATGCCACGTACATTAATTTGTAACCAAAACAGTATTTCTTTAATATATTTTGGCTATCAATGTCAGGAAGAAACGAATAATTTATTATCTGTGAATCACAGAAATAGTAGTAATACTCTCATTTGTCAAGTGTGAAACTAACATATATTTTCATATACTATTATAGTAGTTTTAGATAACTCACCAAAACATTCATGTATATCACTATTTCAAATTCAACACCTATTTTGAGACTTAAGACTGATCTTGTTATTTAATGTACTTTTATACAAAAAACTTAGATAATTTTTATATCACAAATTTGTTTTAAATATTTGATTAACTGAATTTTAATATATTTGACCTCCCTGGTGAATATAATATATATATATATATATATATATATATATATATATATATATATATATATATATTAGAATTTATAGAATAGGGTAAAAAACCGTTATAGAAAGTGAAATTTTAAAAAATTGGAAACCATAAGTTGACTTTTGGAAATATTTAATCATATCCTTGTTCATATTTCTGGCTCCAACTTATTTTCTCATGCATGTAATGAGTGCTTACCATGTAGGATAAGCCATGCAAGATGCCAATAAGGACACCAATATGGCTAAAGCAAAGTATTTTTTGCCTAATTGGGAATGGGCAAATAACTACTAAAGGATTATGTATATTCAACTAAAGCAAGATCCACATTTTTTAAAAAGGAATGTGTTAACAAAAAGATGCATGCATGAGATTAATGGGTAGAGTTTTCACAGGCAGAAGAGTTTAGGGAGGGCATTTCAGAGAATATATTGTGAGAATATCACTAATATTGGAAAACTAAGGGGACTTTGGCCCCAGTTTGGTCTCTGTGTTTGATTGCAACTTGAAGATGCTGTTGGAAAGGTATTTCAACAATATCTAGGAGGACTTGAATGCAAAGATAACAGAATCATCCTGAATCTTCTAGATATTGAAGACTTGGGAAGTATTTGTGTAAGTTATACTCAGAGTCATAATTTGGGAAGATTAATCTGGTTGCAGGATAAAGCCTTGTGCAGACAGAAGGCAGTAGACCAGTGAAAGAGCAGTTACAATGACAAAGCAGAAAGGTTATAAAGGCCTGCATCAGGATAAGGTAGGTGAGAATGAACAAAATAGGAAAGACACTCTGAAGGACATTCTTGACGGTGATGTGATTTTTGGTGATTAGATAATGGAAGCGCAGAAGGAGGAATCAAATCTGTGTGACCAGTGCTGTTAACAGGCATCCCAAAGGAAAAGTGACAAATTCTACTGTGGGCATGATAGGTTTATGGTGTCAGTGGTCTTTGGGCGCGATTTCCAGATGGAGAAGTCAAGCAGTCAGTTAGGAACGCAGGTCTGAGTTTCTGAAAAGGAGCTGTTGTTAACAAAGAGAGAAGCAGAAGTCCGGAGAAGTATACTTTGAATTAATAAATAGCCCCCATCAAAGAATCAGGCTTTCAACTGGATTAAAGTTTTGTAGAGACCTGTTGTTGTTGTTTTTTTCTTTTTTTCCAATTTGCTGAGGTTTCTAGTCATATATTTGTGATCCCTTCACAGCTTGTATTTGGTTTAATAAGGACCATCATTGCATTTTGTCCAGTATGCCCAGGGTTGGAAAGTATGTTTTTAGCAGGAAATGTCTGCTTGGACATTTTCCAGTCCAATTTGCAAACCAAGAAGTTCTGATCTGCTCTCTAAACTTCAGGTGTTCATCCTAGCAGGTTGAGGTAGATATACTGCCCGTTAATCTTCATACTCCACTCAGCCGTTCTTTCTTCCTTAGAGCAAAATGATTTAGGGTGGTAATATGAAAGGAAATGAACTAACATGATATAAAAAGTGGTGCATAACTTGGAACCTTAACTAAGTTCGGAGTTGCTGCTGATTACTTTGCGATCTCATTCTTTATTTGCAAATGCCACTGCCTCATGGCCACTGAGTTCTTATTATATTATTGCATCATTAATCATTCCTGGAATCCCAATACAGCTCTAGGATAAACACAGGCACGCTCTATCTTCCACTTGTGTCTTGCAATGTCTCTCCTTCTCTTCATTATCATATTGGAGCTTGCATTTAAATAGCCACTTGTTTCTGAAATATTTTCTAAGTGTGTTATGATCACTGATGTGAGACTCTCCAGGGAGAAATACAACAAATATTTAGCATTGTATTAGGAGGTGAATTTAGAGATAGAAATAGAAAACCTCACATGCATTTGAATGGGGGAAGATGTAATGGGTTAAGTGAAATCATGTTTGTATTTTACAAGACAGTGAAAGTGTGATGAAAAACGAACTTTAACATTAAATGATGTCTTCTGGTCACTTATGCACTTTAAGTTTAAGGAAATTAATGCTTTACAAATCTGACCTAACCAAAAACAATAAGGTACCATGGATAATATATAGTCAACAAATATTTATCAGGAGTGTGCTACATAGTAGGTACTATATTAAACACTTGTGATAGATTGCAAACAAAATAGGCAAAGATTGTTTTTCATTATGGAAAGGCAGGCACCAAACTATAGACAAAATGAGTAAATGTGCTATATATTAAATACCCGAGTGGGGAATGTACAGCAGAGTAATGGCTAATCCATCATGCAGAGAGGGCAGAAAAGTTGTCATATTAAATGGGTTAATCAGAGAGAGTAGGTATCCCAGAGAAGATGAGACCTGATGACAAACTAAAAAGAGGAGTTAGCTGTGCAAATAGGGAAGCTGCAGCTGGGGGTTAGGGTAGCATACTGGGAATTGACTCGCCAATGAAAAGTACTAGTATGAAGTCAGTTCATTATGAGTTACATCTTTCATTAACAGTCTGTACCTACATACCAAGAGTAGTTTCAGCTAAAGAACTTAATAGAAGAATTCTCTATATTTAAGCTCTTTTATTTTAGAGCAATAGTTGGTCAATAACACCCATGAACTAATTTTGATCCACTGTCTATTTTTGTAAATAAACCCTTATTGGCTCATAGCCACACTGATCTGTTTGCATATTGTATGTGGCTGCTTTCTTCCTACAATGGCAGAATTGAAATTCCTAGAATATTCAAAATATCATGAAATTAATGAATCAGAACCACTCTAAGATCTTTTAAGACAAAAAATATGTCTTAAGACAGCATAGACCTTTGAACAATATGAGTACTTTCTTCACCAATTTCTGTGTGACTTTGAGCAAATTATTTAACTTCCTTAATCCTGAAATTTTTTTCCCCAGTACATATTTCTTAGAGTCAATTAAATGAGATGGTGCATCTAGTGTGGCAGCACAGAGATAATCTAAGTCATGTAATAAAACTCTTGAATCTAAATATAATATAATGAAGACTATGTGTTTCCTGTTACAGCTATAGCATATTACCCAAACTTAATGATTTAAAACAATACCCTTGTGATTATATTGGGCCCACCAGGATTACACAGTATAACTTGGCATGTCAAGGTCAGCTGACTTGCAGCTTCTCTCCATCTGCTGATTTAATTCCCCTTTGGCATCTAACCTAACATGTCCTCAGGTTCTGGGGAATAGGATCTGGATGTCTTTGGAGAGCCATCATTTTGCCCACAACATTAAAGGCCACAAAGTTTCTTGTCCAAGGCCATTCATCTAGTCACATGTAAAGTCAAGAGTAGGACCTAAGCCCTCCTGGTTTGGCTCAGTGGATAGAGTGTCGACCTGTGGACTGAATTGTCCCAGGTTTGATTCCCGTCAAGGGCACATATCTTGGTTGCAGGCTCCCGGTGCTGGTTAGGGGCATGCAGGAGGCAACCAATCAATGTGTCTCTCTTACACGGGTGTTTCTCGCTGTCTCTCCCTTTCCCTTTCATTCTGTCTAAAAATGTTAAATGAATGGCCAATGTTGCTCTCAGTAGTAGAAGGCATTTGCTTAATGTGACATAAGGCACCCAAGCTGCACTACATCAATAGAAATATTATTTTTAATTTTTAAAAAAAGTGATTTCTTTACGACTTTCATCCATCAGGAGCTAGTTAACATCCGGAGATATGGCACAGTCCAAAAAGAAGAAATGTTTACAAATGCTATGGGATTTCTATTATAAACTTTGACTTAAATCAGTTTTCTGTATTAAGTTCTATACAAGGGTTAGGTGAGATAGGTCAGGAATTAGCATCAAAGTGAAAGAAATGAAACTGTATAACTTCTGAACACATAAATGTTTACCTTCCAAAAAGTGGGAATCTTCAAACTGGTGGCAGAGGCTACCAATTGCCTGCCCTCCATGCTTACTTTCTTCTTATCTCTCTATATAAAAGCCTAATATGCAAATTGTCCCATCTGGAGTTCGACTGGGAGTTTGATTGATCACTAGCTATGACGTGCACTGACCACCAGGGGGTGGCACAGAATAAAGGAAGGCCCCAGCAGGCTGCCGGCCAGGCCTAGGGACTCTACCCATGCATAAATTTCATGCACTGGGCCTCTATTAGAGTAATAAGCATCCTACCTGAGAACACAGCTACACATCCACACCCATATTGTAGTCTCCTGTGCATGTAGGTGTGGCCATATGACTAGGTTTTGTCCAATGGCTTATGAGCAAAAGAGATATGCAACTTGGGGTCATGGTCCTAAAGAGGTGAACTTCCCCTCTTCCCTTTTACTTTGTACATTGGTTCCACTGCAAGTCTGGGTCAGCGGTATCATTTAAGCCTGATCTGCGTGCCACATGTCGAAGAAGGCAAAGACCAAAAGATAGAAGAGAATGGATGCTTGATCTTTTTTACCCTTTATATCAGCCCTGAAGTATTATGTAAGGTAATAATACACTTTCATATTATACCAGCCGCTTTGTTTTGGGGTTTCTTGTTACAGAGGTCTGCTCAGCATCCTCAGTGATGCAAGGCTAATCCATCCCCTTGGTAAGTATAACTATTTCTTCAAATATAATTCTAGGTTTGTATCATCAACAAATCCATGTTTGTATCGAGAAAGTAGCAAGTCAGTTAAAATGGAAGCCAGAATATAAAGGGAAAAAAAGAGAGAGAGAGAGAGAGATTGTTGTTGCTTGGAAGTATTGAATTCTTTTGGCAATAAGTAGCTTTCTAAAAGAAAAGGGGCCTTTGCTATTGTTCATATTTAAAAAGGAAGAGAAAAAATAGTTATAAAGGCTTTGTGAACATTTCATCATTTTTAAAGTTTTCTAATTAGTTCTAAAAGCTACAAACGTGTTGACAGTATAAATGGATGAGAAAAAGGAATTAAGGGAAATCTATTCACAATTTCATTCTGATTTGTAGTTTGAAGCACATTCCTATCATTGCTCAAAACATAGTCAACAAAGAATGTGCTCGATGGTTTTAGTTGCTGTAGAACTACTGAACTCCATAGGGAAAAAATGTCAGAAGTGCATTCGTGTTTTCAGAAAGATAGTATATTGTTAAGGTAGTATGCTGGTTAAGATTTCTGGGCTAGTTCTGCAGTCAGAAAGTCCAGGATTGCAGCTTTGCTATCAGTCCCAGTTGCTTCACCTCTGTGCCCATTTCTTAATCTGTCAGATGAGATTAACCTATAGCTCTTCCTTTATATGATAGCTATGATACAGTAACATATGTGGCATGTGGCAAAGTGCCAAGCAAGCCATAAATGCACATTATTAGAAAATTACTTGTTAGAACTAGTATTAATATCAGAAGTTTGAGCATGCATTTATTCACGGAAAGCCAAATTTGGCCATCCATCAGGATTACCTGAGGAACTTTAAAATAAATTCAGAATCCTCTCCAGAAGATTGGATTCAGTAAGTCTGGGTTAGGTCTCCTGCATTTATATTTTTTCAATTTCTAATTTGAGATGTTATTGTGATCCTCTTGACTCCCATCTAGGACTTGGTAGCTTCTTCTTTAAATACCAACCCAGATAGTGCTTCACATTGACATAATAATAATCATAAAGGTGTGCATTGCATTTTAGACAACACCTAACCTTTTTTTCCCCATAATTACCCTTGAAGTAAGTTCACATCATCCCCATGTTACAATAAGAATATCTGAATTATTTCTTGATTATTCACAGAGTTTATCAACTATAATAAATATTTTATAATTTATATATTTAAAGACATATGTAACATTTAAAATAGATATAAAAGAAGAAGCAATCCCACGGAGGGACTTTTAATTTTTTTCCCATTTTTTAAAATTCCTCTTTCACTGATACAAATTCTGAAATTTTAGGAAACCTAATTCTGGGTTTGCTGCACAGCCAGAGCCCTGTAAATCAGTGTGAATTTCGTCCTAATCCAGGCTGAACAGGAAGTAATGAGGATGAAAGTGAACATTCAGTGTGAGTTGGGAACGTGAAAGATCTTTCTGAACTCAAGTCAGGAAAATCACAGAGGGTTTCTGTGTTGGCCATGCCACAGCAAGTCTGTGGTAGAGTATTCTTACCATTTCTATTTTAAGAGAAAGTCAAATTCTAATCAGGCATTTAGAAGACAGAATGAGAGATTCTTTGCAGGCTAATTTGAAACTTCATGGGTTGAGTAAAAGAGGAGCAGCATGATATTCTTAAGGTTTCAGGACCAAAGAATACATTTCCCAAATAGAAAACATTTTTTAATGTCGTACATTTTAAAAATATATGTTCATAAAAACCCTATCTTCATGAGTCAACAAGTGGAAATTGTAGTAATTATAAATGGTGCATCATAAAGCACTGTAGTCTTACATATCAAAGCCACTCAAGGCTAACCCCAGCCCTTAATCCAACTAATCTCAGATCTCCATAGGTCAGTCTATAACTTTTGTTAATCATGGCTGCCAGGAGCAGTCTCAGACATATAGTAATTTAAAAGACCAAATCCTAGAGGTTATTCTACTACTTCAAAAGGCCCCTGCCCAACCTAGCCAGTATGGCTCAGTGGTTGAGCTTCAACCTATGAACCAGGAGGTCATGGTTCGATTCTTTCTCAGGGCACATGCACTCCATCCTCAGTAGGGGGTGTGCAGAAGGCAGCTGATCAATGATTCTTTCTCATTGATGTTTCTCTCTCTCTCTCCCCCACTCCCTTTCTCTCTGAAATCAATATAAATATTTTTAAATTAAAAATTAAAAGTCTCCTCTCCAGCCATAATATCTTTAGGACTCTTCACTCTAGCACTGTATTAGTTAGGGTTCTCAAGAGAAACAGAACCAATAGGAAATACACACACACACACACACACACACACACACACACACACACACGGAGAGAGAGAGATAATTGGCTTATGCAATTACGGAGGCTGAGATATGCCACAATATGCCATCTGCAAGCTGGAGAACAAGGAAAGCTGGTGGTATAATTCAGCCCAAGGTCACAGGGCTGAGAACTAGGAGCTCCAATGTCTAATGCAAGGAGAACATGGGCTGTCCCGGCTCAGGAAGAGAGAATTTGTTATTTCTCTACCTTTTTCTTCTATTTGGGGACCTCAGGAGATTGGGTAATGCCCATCAACATCTGTGAGGGTGGACCGTTCCTACTCAGTCTACTGACTCAAATGCTAAAATCTCCTAAAAGCACCCTCACTGAGACACCCAGAAATAAAGTTTACCAGCTATATGGGCATCTCTTAGCCCAGTCAAGTTACCAAATAAAATTAGCCATCACAAATATAAAATTCTGCTATAGATGTTTCTGCAATTTCTTTTTCTTCAGCCACTAGTCACAACCCCTTTCCCACCTACCCCCACCTTCTAATGTGTACTTAACTATGTGAATTTCCCTTGACTGCAGACTTGCTGGATCTGGATCTCCCAGCAATTCAACTCTCTTTTTGCTGCCCTCAAGAAGTCAAGACTCTAGATAGATAGTTGATCACCAAGAAAGCTTCTGCTGAAGCTTGCTTGCTTCTGCCTGAGGTTTACCTGCTCCCAAGTTGGTGTAGTAAACTCTTTAGCCTCGTTCTGCCCATCTTCCTTCCAACCTTATTTTGATCAATTAGGTGGATGATCCTTTCCTTCCTTCCTTCCTTCCTTCCTTCCTTCCTTCCTTCCTTCCTTCCTTCCTTCCTTCCTTCCTTCCTTCCTTCTTGATGTAAAAAGGCTTTAATACAAAATCCAGGTGAACATCTTTTTTGCTAAAGGAAAGTTCAAATCCAATTTTCCACTCTAAATGAATTCTTTCTGAACACCTGGACTGTAGGTTTTGATGAAAGGTCATTTTTCAACCACTTATGTCTAGTTAAAGCCATGGAAGAATTCACAATTACTCCAGGTATTAAAATATAAAGAAAATCTACAATTTTATAAACTTCCTGGGTCATATAACTTTGCACCCAGCTTAACAATTAATATACTAGCAGCTACCATATGACATTGTATTAGATTGCACAGCTGCTAGTTCTATCGTAAATTTTCTTCTGAAAATTAGATGCCTTAACCTAACCAACTATAAGTTGACTCTTCCTCTAATGCACAGAACAGGTTTATTGACACTAAATAGGTCCAAGGGTGAAATTAAATAAGCATTAAAGAGGAGATAAAATCGCTGCATTTTTTTCTTATAAGATGTGTGGTCCTGGCCAAAACTGGTTTGCCTCAGTAGATAGAGCATCGGCCTGCGGACTGGAGGGTCCCAGGTTCGATTCTGGTCAAGGGCACATAACTTGGTTGCGGGCACATCCCCAGTAGGAGGTGTGCAAGAGGCAGCTGATTGATGTTTCTCTCTCATCGATGTTTCTAACTCTCTGTCCCTCTTCCTTCCTCTCTGTAAAAAATCAATAAAATATATTTAAAAGAAAAAAAAAAGATGTGTGGTCCTGGCTAAGTCTGTCATTTGCATCATCTATACAATGAGTATACTGACGTTAAAAAAAAAGTCATACTAATCTGAAAGCAAGATTCTAGGTAAAAATAAAAATCGATAGGTTTCATTAGGAAAAGTAACACATGTGACAATGTTGTGAAAACATATACAATGAATAATGAACAAAGGACTTTATCTATGGAATGTGTTTTTAAAGTATCCCACCTAATAGTAAGGGATATATCATTGAAACACTGACATGAAATACAGGTGAAATAACAATAGAAAAGAGGAGCTGGATGATACTCTGAGCCTACTTACATAATCGGAATTGTATTGGTACCCTCAGATTCGGAATTTATGACTGAAGCAGCTGCATTGTCTCCTCAGACCATACCTCCACTGCATTTGAAGAAATTCTTGAACCCACATCAAGATGTATTTGGTAAAATATGAACCAGTCGCCTTGGCCATTTTAAAGTAGATGCTAACTGGACATAAACGATAAACTGAATCAGGTTCCCTTCCTATGACAGACATTAGTCACTTTATTGGTAGCTGAATACATAACATAGTGAATGGAAAGTTCACTGGGAACATGCTTTCTATGATATAAACACGAAAAAGCAGTGGAGAACATTTTCTAGAGCTGGAGAGGAAAAAGAAACCAACATGCTCAGACAGAAAAAGCAGAGATTGAAATATATATATATATATATATATATATATATATATATATATCATTATAAAAGGTCATACTACTGTTTCTAGCTTGTTTCAGAGGCCCAAGCTGTATTCCTCATCTGATCAGAAACCCATGCCCCCTTCCCCCATGTATGTTAAGGTGTAGAAAAGAAAATATGTAAATTTGTAAAAGTTGGAATGTGGTGACAGTGGATAAAAGATGACAGTTTTCTCTCTTTCCTTATGTAGCTTTAGCTTGTTTTGATATTGGGGTCAAAATAATTTGTTTTAATTAAAAAAAAAAACCATACACAATACAAATGAACTGCTTTTGTAAGTGATGCCTGTTAAAATAATACAAGTCTCAAAATGTGCTATTTCTTCTCAATTTTGGGGAAAAAAAGAGACAATTCTTACAAAAATCTGGTAGTTTATGATGAACCCAATACTGTGTCTCTTTTGGGTAGGATTTTTGAATTGTTCTGAGGAGAGATTGTTTTCTTACACTGGATATGATACTTCTTCCATAGAAAACCAAGGAATGGTATCTTTAAAATAGCTTTATTATTTCCAACACTTCCTACACTCCAGAACAAAAATACCATGGGAATAGAGTTCCAAACTCAAGTCTCATCTCATTACTTTTGTCTATAATTACAAAATGATGTGTAGGGGGTAGAGGGGGGGTTGGCACGTGAATTATTCCCATACAGAAACTGTGGGCAAGTGCTTTCACTATGAGCCAGGGGAGAGTGCACAAGAGAAGGCATGAGGGAGTTCACTGGTGCATGTGACTGTCACCAGGTCACAGTAAAGGGGAGGGCAAGAAGGGGCACTTTTGGCAGAGACCACCCTTATCTTGTTGGTGCACCTGATCAATTGCCCAGGTTCTCACGGACTCTTTGTGGGGATGTTGAGGCATCAGGAAAGATGAAGTTTTAAAAAACTTAAAATAAATGACCATAGTGTCTTAATATATAAAATCACCAGAGAAATCTTTAAACTCAATGCCAGTGTCATCGCTTTAAGGATTGTCAAACCAGAAACAAATCATCAAACATGTATTTGTCGCATCTACTCTCTATGACACAGGGACACATTCTTTGTAAACTAGTTTCAGCTCAGCAATGCGATTGGTTGAATGTAAAGCAGGCAGAGGAATTAGTCTGAAGAAGATAGAGTAGTCTGATAATCAATGTGATCCAAACATCTGGCGAGTCATATGTCTGCTGGCCGACCATCCTCTTCCCTTGGCACCACTGTCAGAACTATTTCATCATTACTTCCCCTTTCCCATACTTTCCAGTCATCAAATGCCACTAGCTATTCCTGTATCCTATCCTTATGTTAACTTTCTTACATTCAAAACATTTTCACAGCACAATATGGTTTCCAAGTTGTGCCCTTAAATTCTTTTTCTTGTGTGGTATCACAGAAATACACATATGCTGGAATTTTATCTAAAGGCAGATCATAGACGGACAGCTGTCAGATGGGAGGATGTTGGGGGGGCTGGGTGAAAAGGAGAAGGGATTGAGCAAAACCAACAACAAACCCATAGACACAGTATGGTGATTACCAGCAGGAAAGGGAGGTGGGGGAGGTAGAAGAAGGTAAAGCAGGGATAATTAGTGATGAAGACTTGATTTGGAGTAGTGAATACACAGTACAATATACAGATGATATATTATAGAATGGTACACCTGAAACCTATATAATGTTATTAATCAATATCACCCCAATAACTTCATTAAAAGCATTTAAGAAACTTAAAATAAGTTTATCTTGTTGCATTCCACTGAATTTCTGTGTTTCTTAGGAAGCATGATTGGGGCAATAGATTGCAGCTAAATTACTACATTCTCACCTGCAAAGGATATTTTATGTATTAATATTTTAGGCAAAAAAAAAATGTTACCTAGTCTCAAATTCTAAGTGTCTGGTAGGTCAGATTTACGGTAATTCAAGTCCTCAGATACAATTATGTGTTTGAAACAATTGAACAAAGACATAAAACCATGGAGGCTAGTGTGCGTGTGTGTTTGTGTGCGTGTGTGTGTGTGTGTGTGTGCGTGTGTGTGTGTAAATGTCTTTATTGTTTAGGACCTACATCAGATACCATCTTGTAAATAAATAGGAACTTTCACCTATTCTTAATCTAAAATATATAAGTATAGGCCCTGGCCAGGTACTCAGCTGATTAGAGCATCATCTGATACACTAAGCTCGTGGGTTCGATCCCCAGTCAGGGCACATATAGAGAATCAACCAATGAATACATAAATAGTGGAACAACAAATCTCTCTCTCTCTCTCTCTCTCTCTCTCTCTCTCTCTCTCTCTCTCTCTCTTCTCTCTCTCTCTCTCTCCCCCCCCCCCCCGCTCCTCTTATTCTTTTTCTCTAAAATCAATAAAATGATTTAAAACATGTAAGCTCACCATTAATGTATTAGTTAGGTCTTATAATAATGTCATTAGAGATATATGAGGGTGATGCAAATATTTTAAAAATACACACATTAGCTAACATTTGGTAAAATTTCAATTTAATATGGTTTGAATGATGATTCTAGACTAGAGTCAAGTAATATCCTGATAATTTCTTTAAAGTATTTTTCATGGTAGAGTGGCAAATAGGTTTTGAGTATTTTTAAAAAATGCAGTCATGTATTAAAACAAAGATTTAAACGAGGGAAATGAGACACTTTCTTCTCCTGAAATTTTGCATCATGACAGTACAGAAGGCTTCAGCAACAAATGTGAACACAGATGTGTGAGTGTCTCTCAGGAAAGTAACTGCAATGATGCCTTGCATTTATTAATAGAATGCCAGCTGTGTTTAGAACAGAGAGGTAGAGGTAGCAGAGCACAAGCTCATTTTTGTCAGGATGTATATTTCAAGTATATCTGCTATTTTAGCACTGGGGAATTAAAATTAAATCAGATCTGTGCTAAATGTAGGTTAGTTCTATATATTGGCAAAGTAATAAACAAAGATAAAACAGTCATGGAAAGTGATCACCTGGCCATTAATGAAGAGCAATAAGAGGAGGATTGCAAAAACCAGGACAAGTATAGTAAGGCAATATCCAGGAAAGAGCCCCAAAATGATAATTGTAAAAGGCTGTAAGTAGGTGAGAAACTACACTTTTAGAGTAACAGAGATAAGAAATAAGGGTTTTGCTCCAGTACCAACATGTCATTAGAATTCTCTGTTTATTTTTAACATCACCTCCTCTTTACCCCACTGACCCCACCATCTCCCTATGTTCCTAGGGTACCGCTCACTGAACTCTATCATGGAACTTCCCATGGTGTACTGTAATTACATATGTGCATGCCTATCTTTTTCTAAGATGGGAACGTCTCTGGGTGCAATGATCTTTTGTGAAACAATGCTGTATCCTCAATTCCTTACATAGGGCTTGATTCATGCAAAAGTGTTCCATAAACATTTGTTTTGAATGGATGAGTAAATGCTGGATAGACAAACAGAAGTAGTGCATCTAGGCCAGGGGTAGGCAAACTTTTTGACTCGAGGGCCACAATGGGTTCTTAAACTGGACCGGAGGGCCGGAACAAAAGCATGGATGGAGTGTTTGTGTGAACTAATATAAATTCAAAGTAAAGGAGTGGAGGGGAGAGCAAGAGAACCAGATAGAACAGCCAGATCCGGCCCGCGGGCCGTAGTTTGCCCACGGCTGAGGCTCTAGGGTTCCACACCACAGCAGAAAGAAAGGAAGGCACGGTAATGTTTGAGGCATCTCTGGTTACTAACATTTGAAAAGAGATGGGTTAGGTATCCAGGCAAAGCAGAAAGAAAAGATGAGATAGCAACATCCAGGAAATACTGGGGCACAATCCTATCTAATAAAAGAGTAATATGCAAATTGACCCTATCTCCGCTACACCCACAAGCCACGCTCACCAGCTAATCAGGAGCGAGTATGCAAATGAACCCAACCAAGATGGCTGCGGCCATGGAGAGAGCAGGAGGCTTGCGTTTCCCCGGCAATAGAGGAAGCCAAGTTTTCCACCTGCCCTGGCCAGCCACGGAGCTGTAGAAAGCAGGAGGCTTGAGTTGCCCCCGGCGATGGAGGAAACCAAGTTTTCTTCCTGCCCTGGCCTGCCTTGGCCTCAGCTCAAGGCTACAAAGTTTCAATTATAGAAGATAAATAAATCCCAACAAAAATGGCTTGCGGCCATAGAGCAAGCAGGAGTCTTGGCTCTGCTCAAGGCTACAAAGTTTTAATTATAGAAGATAAATAAATCCCAGATACCAGGGCTTCCGCATGGGTCACCGGTGGGCATGGCCAGCCTGCAAACCACCACAGGCCCCTCGCCAAGGCCATCCCACACCCCAAGGGAACCCCCACCCTGATCTGGGGCACCCTTCAGGGCAAACCAGCTGGCCCCCACCCATGCACCAGGCCTTTATCCTATCTAACCCTCCTATCTAATAAAAGAATAATATGCAAATTGTCACTCCAACACACAAGATGGCTGCCCCCATGTGGTCAAAGATGACTGACCCCATGTGGACACAAGATGGCCAGCAGGGGAGGGCAGTTGGGAGGGACCAGGTCTGCAAGGGAGGGCAGTTGGGGGTGATCAAGCCTGCAGGGGAGGGCAGTTAGGGGTGACCAGGCCAGCAGAGGAGGGAAGTTGGGGTGACCGGGCCAGCAGGGGAGGGCAGTTGCGGGGGACCCAGGTCTGCAGGGGAGAGCAAGTTGGGGAGGACCAGGCCTGCAGGGGAGGGCAGTTAGGGGCAAACAGGCTGGCAGGGGAGCAGTTAGGCATCAATCAGGCTGGCAGGGGAGTGTTTAGGGGATGATCAGGCTGGCAGGCAGAAGTGGTTAGGGGCAATCAGGAAGGCAGGCAGGTGAGCAGTTGGGAGCCAGCAGTCCTGGATTGTGAAAGGGATGTCCGATTGCCCATTTAGGCCCGATCCAGGTAGGCTTAAATGGGTAGTCGGACATCCCTTGAGGGGTCCCAGTTTGGAGAGGGTGCAGGCTGGGCTGAGGGACAGCCCCCTGTGCACGAATTTCATGCACCGGCCCTCTAGTCTTACATAATAGGGAACCCCTACTTAAGAACCACATGGAGTCAGAGCATCAGCCACCTAGAAGCTAGAGAGGAGATGAGGTAAATGATTGTACATGACTGAAAGGGGCGAGTGAATAGGACACATTCAAGTAATTTAATACTTTGGCATGTTGATGTAGCCAGTTAAAAGTTGTATACAGATTATTAATGTTATAGTGAAAGTATTTTAGTTAGTTTTTTCCATCATGTTCCCTTGACTAAGTATGTAAAGCTGCATGCCATTTGATTCAGCTTCTCAAACTTAGTACAATGCCATATTTCTCATAAAACTTGCTTTGACTCCTTTTTGGATGACACTAAGTGCTTAGAAAAACAACTCCACATCTAGTTCTGAGGTCTTCTGTCTTTGACAAAACAATTTGGATGGATGCACACAGATCTTCCATCATCCCCAAAACGTCATCCTTGCATTCCCTGAGCGCCTTCAAATACAGTTTTACTTCTCCTGCTCAGTCTTCCTACTTTTGATTGAGATTTCATCCTGGAGATGAACTTGGTTTCACCACCAGGTCTTGTTTAGAAGGGAGTTTGAGCCTGGGAAAGGAAGGCAGGAGGTCTAAAGCTGAGGATCAAATTTGTCCAACCCTGCCAAGACATTGGAGACTCTGTGCTGTCCTGCAAGTTTAGGAGAGGGAAGTGTGAGGAGCCTTTGTGTACAGTCATCTGGGTAGATAATAGCTGTGCAGTTGTGAACTCTAAGAACCATGCTGTGTTGTTTCATACCAGGCTGCTGCAGACACCTGTAAGCTGCTTCAGTACCTGGCTGTTTTCCAAGTTTGTTTTCAGCCAGGTTTTTTGTTTTTGTTTTTGTGTTGTTTTATTCCCCCCCTCCAGAGCCAATGCTTCAGATCATCCATGATTTGATCCATTCAGGGGAATTTAGGAACATATATAGCTGGTCATTTGGTTAAAGAATAAAAATGAATATAAGCAAACTGGGAATAATATATGAACTTTTCAAATCTAGGACTTGAGTAGTGGTGAAGTTAGAATAGGCATAATTAGGACAGGCTCCATAATAAGGTGACAGTTTATCTTCTCTCAAATGATGACAGATGTATTTAGGTGAGAAAGAAAAAGTCATTTTTGAATTTTCAGGCACAGAGTTCTTAGATAATTCTGAAGAATCATATCTTTACACACACACACACACACACACTTAACAAAATTTAAAAAAAATACTGGAAAAATGTTGACATGTACAAAAAAAAGTTAATATCCGTACTATATAAAGATTGCTTAAATATTAGTAGGTTAAAAAAAGATAAGAAAACCAATATAAATGGGCTGTATACATGAATAACAAGTTCTTAAGTGAAGAAATACAAAATAATCCATAAATACATTAAAATGCTTAATAGACTCTCAATTAAACAAGTTGGCATCCAAAAAGGAGTGAGGTGCCATGTCTGCATTTAATATTGAATACATTGATAACACCCTTTGGTGAAAAAGATTTGGGGATGTAGGCACTCTCATATTTCATACATGTGATGCACATTGATAAAAACTTTCAAGTCTTTACTCAATGACACTTTCTCAATAAGCTCTTCCCTGACCATCCTGTTGAAAATTGTACTCATCCAACTCCCCAACTCTGCACTATTTATTTTTTTCATTGAACTTGCCATCATTGAACATAATATGTAATAGACTTATTTAACAGTTTTTTCAAATTGTCTTTCTCCCTTTAATATAATGCAAATTCCACAAGCTTAGATATATTTTAATCTGTTTGATTCACTAATATTACCCAGACATCTAAAATCATACCTGGTCCACAAAACATACTCAATGTTTGCTGAATGAGTGAAGAATGAATGAATTGATGGATGGGTGGATGGATGGATGGATGAATATGTACTGAATCGGTATGTTTTGACACAGAAATTCCAACTTTAGCAAGTTATCTTAAGAAAATCTTCAGATAAATATACAGGAGTGTTTATAGGAATGATTACTATAATGTTATTTTTAAAATGATTAATGAACAAAATCTTAATGTCTACTAATAAGAGATTAATTTAATAAATTGACATTGCATAGCAAGGATTATAATGTAGCTGTAAAAGGTATCTATATATTAACACAGAGAATTATACTAATAAACTTTTAATTCTGTTGATAAAAATCACTTACAAATTAACAAATACAATATTCTAATATTTGTTTAAAGATCTAGAAGGTTAAGCATCAGAATGTTAAAATAGATTACCTTATGTTAATATGGCTGTAATTTTATGTTCTGCTATAAATATCTATATGTTATTTATATATGTGTTCAAAGGAAGTCAATCATAATACAAAAAATAAGTAAAACAGTAATATTTGACATAAATTAAGATGCTAAAATATGTATAATTTTAGTGGGGAAGAAAACATTTTTTTTCTCTTTTTATCCTCACATGAGGATATTTTTTCATAGATATTTTTTTTAAAGAGAGTGGAGGGAGGTAGAGACAGAGATAAACAACCATTGGTTGCCTCCTGCATGTGATGGGATTGAGCCTGCAACCAAGGTACATACCCTTGACCAGGAATCAAACTTGAGACCCTTCAGTACAAGGGCTGATGCTCTAACCACTGATCAAACCAGCCAGGGCATCTTTTTGTTTTAGACAGAAAAAACACTTTTCCTTATGGATATAACATACCTTTGGATTCATTTTTCAAATATCTAATCACACTAACTTTAAAAATTACAAAACAAAGCTTAATAAGCTAAAAATTTTTATGTGAAGCAGAGATATACATTCCCGCCGCTTGGAAATTCAACCATGAAAATGATGATGCCTTTATCAGGGGTACTGAAAATGAAAGGAAATCTTACTAATAAATTTCACTAAATGCTTGCTATATGAAAGGCACTAGGTAATATAAATTCCCTTTTTATTGACCCTTTTCCTATTCTTTACAATCGTCCAACTGGGAAAATAAACTTTAGCATTGGGATTTTTGCCAGAAAATCACTCACACACTGCTAGTGACCATATCAGGTGGCTAAGAAAAGCCAATCACTTTTAGCTCAAGTACTGATTTAGTCAATAATTATTTATGTGTCCTTGAATGTGTCATTGGTCTGTGAAGCCACTGGCGATCATAATTCTGACTATTCTAAAGGCTGATAGTGAGGATAAACATAAACTTTAAGGACATCAAATGTTAAAAGTAAAGAAGAATTTAAAAGCATGATTTTGCCCTTCAAACAATAAATGAGAAGCCAGTTCACAAATGAAACATGAAAACAGAGACGGAATCATGAACTTGGCTGGCAGAAACTCTGAATCCATTGGCATACACTTGCTGCTTTTATCCACTATCAGCTCAAAACACCCTCACACCAACTGCATGGAGATAAAAGGCTAAATATCTTATTACCAGTTCCCTTGAGCCCCGTGGCCAAATCTTTTTGTGATTTGAACTTAATTACCTTGAAAGAGGTTCATCAGTTTTATAAGGTTGCAAATAAAATGAAGATTTAGATCTTCCCTTGTGTGAAACCAGTCTATAGATGAAAATCTAAACAATTGCCACTGCTCTGGCTTTGTGAACATCAAGTGGATTGTTTCTTGAAGAGAATCTGCAGTGCCAAATAACCGTGAGCCCAGGATTGGTATTTTATAATAAAAATACTAACAAAACAATAAGTAAAAACAATTAAATGTCTCCATGATGAACTCAGAAGATAACTACTTACCAGGGCATGTGACACTTAAGGTATTTATAACTTCTATGAAATACAAATATATATATATATATATATACACATATATATATGTATGTATATGTATATGTATATATATGTATATGTATATGTATATATATATGTATATATGTATGTATGTGTATATACACACACATCACATATATATGTGTGTATATATATACATATATACATATACATATATATTAGTAGCCCTGCGCACAAATCCATGAGCCAGTAGCTCTCTGTGGGGCCTGGCCACTCCATGCCTGCTTCCCAGAGGCTCTTTGAGGCCCAGAGGCCCATCCACAGTCGGGCGCAAAATGCTTGCCTCGTTGCTGGGGTGATGATGCAAGCATTCCACGCCCTAGCCTGGGCAGAGGCCCATCCGTGGCCAGGCGCAGAATGCTTGCCTCATCGCCACAGTGACGAAAGCAAGCATTCCGCCAGACTGCTCACGCTGCCTGCTCTCAGCATCTGCGTCCCTGGGACTGGGGGACTCTGGCAGGGCTGAGAGGACTGGGTGCCTCCATCTTGTGGCTAGGGGGTCCGCCATCTGGTGGCTATGGGTGCCGCCATCTTTGTGACAGAGTGATGGTTAATTTACATATTATCCTTTTACTAGATAGGATATATATATATATATATATATATATATATATATTTATATATATACACACTAGAGGCCTGGTGCACAAAATTCGGGCACTGGGGGGGGGGGGGGTCCCTCAGCCTGGCCTGCGCCCTCTCACAGTCCAGGAGCCACGTGATCGATCGCCCCACAGAGAGAGGCCCCACACACCTGCTGCAGGCCACTGGTCAGTGGCCTGGGCCTCCCTCTGCAGGGTGATCATGGGATGATGGTGGGGCTCTCGACCAATTGCATCGCACCCGCCTTGGCTGTCCTGGTGCCAGTGCATGTCACAGCGTGGTCATCCGGACAGTTGCTCTGTTGTTCAGCCATTTGGTCAATTTGTATATTATGCTTTTATTACTATTATTATTATTATTTCTTATTTCCCTTAGTGATTTTAGCAGGTGAGGTGAGACCACTGACATTTAAGTTTTATATCTTAGAAATGCCATATTTTATCATAAAATTTGCCCACAGTGCTGAAATAACTTTAGAGGCACCACACTTCTTAGAATCAATGCTACTCTCCTTAGAGCAAATTTAAGAGCTAGATAATATATAGCATTTAGTGCTTAGCTATGAGGTATAGTGGAATCCTGGGTGTTATCCTTCTAGGGCCAAGCAATAGACTGGGTGGGTTACCTGTATAGACTAAAGGTTTTCTTAACACCCTTTTCACCTTCACAAAAGACAATTATGGTTTTCCCTCCTTATTATAGAAACAGTCATATAAATTGCCTGCTTACTAGTTTTATATGACTGTCTCTTTAAGATATTGAACAGTTAACTGCTAAATGGAAATGATTTAGCAGAGGAAGTTGGGTTTGCAATTTGAGTTAGGAGAATAGTAACATTAGTAATAATGTCCACAGAATATCTCTATTGGTTTCCATGTGGTCTAAGACATATGACCCAGAAAACTTGATTCTGTGCTGAGCTAGCTACTTAAAGCAAAAACAAACTTCCCTCTACCATAAATTGTAAGTTAAAGAAATGTTGGAAAATAAGGTGATTAATAGGATTTTTCTTTATTTTATTAACTCACCCATAATATAAGACTGCCATGACAAGAGTGATCTTGTAAAGAACAGATATGGAGTTTTCAATCTTAATTGAATGATTTGCTCTCAGCTCTGTTTTTTATTTTGTGCACCCTTGTAGCATTTTCTCCTGATGGTTTTATACCTCTCTGTCCATATTAAAAAATTTGGTACTTTACTGTATTTGGCTTTCCTCTGTAATATTTTTCAAACATATAGGTGTATTCACTTTTTAAAAACACATATGGTAGCCTTAAAACATGAAAAAATTAAAAGAAAACAAATATGGAAAAAAATCTAGAAACTTTTATACCACACACACACACACACACACACACACACACACACACACACACACCAATCTGCAAACCACTTTATGATTCATCAGGAACCAATATGAGACACACTGTATTCTCACTGGAGCCTGGAGCAGACAGCTGAGGAACATTCCACATGTGGAAGCTTAGATTTGGTCATTACTCTGAGTACCTGAAGAGGGGCTGGAACCATCTCCTCATTTAATTTCAAATTCAGAGATGGTAAAAAATGATTAAGCCAACCTCAAATACATGTGGGAAACAAGAACAGAAGAAAAGTACATTGTTCTTTCCAACGGGAACCCTATGATAGAGTTAACATCCAGACATTAGCAGGACTGTAGATTTCAGTAGTAGACCTCAGCCCCTAACAACTAGACCCAGCCCAGGGGAGGCACATCTCAGTGGATGTCAGTAAAGGGTGTTTCTGTAGCAGACACACACTATCAATTCCTGGGACTTGTATAAAAATCCCTTTCATATACTGCATCAATATCCAGATTGTACACTAGAGTAAAATGCAGCCAAAATAAAGAAATCAAATATAATGAACTTGGCCAAGTTTTGCTACACATTAGAACCACATTATATATCCACATTAATTTTAGGTAATATTTATATTTAGCCTTTTTCTGCCTTTTATTTTGAACACAAAGTCTATTAAAAATTTCCAACTTAATGACCATCTAGAAAAGACACAAAGCAATATAGTTTGATGACTAAACTGTCCTTTAGATCACCTTTAAGAAAATATCCCATCAGGCAATAAAATTTGCCAGTTCAATTTCCTTTAATAGAACGAAGTTTTCCCCTGAATGAAATTCCCTTCATTTGCTGATTGAGGAAGACAGCTAATTTTAATAGAGATTGTCCCTCCATGACTAGCCTACCTTTGCAGATTACTTAGGAAATATGAATTTCAGGAGGAAGAAAGTCATTAGCAATCGAGGTACTTAGGAGAAGTAAAAGGGTAAGATGTACATTTAGCACCAAGCAGCAATCTCTTTATTCCTAGCTCCAGGGTTTTCATGATGCCATTAACGATTTTCACAATGTAAATGTTTACAAACAAAATAAGCTAAATGAGTAACAAGATGAATATGGTACATTCCAAAGACACTTATTTAGTGTTGCTTGAAAATTGAAGGGGAAAAAATGGTCCCATTTGAGTTCTTTCCAAATACAGTAAACCCCAAAATCTTTCCACTGCATCAAATCAATTTGTTATCTACATTAATAAAAGAGAAACATGCAAATTAACCATCACTCTGCTACACCCACCAGCCAATCAGAGTGAGTATGCAAATTAACCCAACAAAGATGGTGGTTAATTTGCATATACAGTTGGGGAGTGAAGACCAAAGAAAGCATAGAAAGAAGAGGGATGGAAAGTGGAAAGCGAGGCGGCGGTGGTAGCAGCAGCGGCGGGAGGGAAAGTGCGGGGAGGGGGAGAGTGTGGGGCAGCAGCGATGGCAGTGGCAGGAGGGAATGCACGGGGTGGGGGGCAGTGGCGGCGGGAGGGAAGGGAAAGCACGGGGCGGTGGTGGGGGAGGCAGGAGGGGTGGTGGTGGCGGAGAGAAGCCTGCCGGAAGCCCTGTTCTTGCAGGAATCTTCCTGCAACAGGCCTCTAGTCTAATAAAATTTGGGTTTCATAGTATTTAAGTCAAACACTGATTTTAGAATCCTGCAGAGTAACAAATGCTGTCACTTATTTTTATTATATTATTTCTACTTAGCATGAGATAGTGAAGTATCTTATAAATTTTTATTTTGGTATAGTAGTACAAAAATGTCCCTTTTCACTCATGAGGATGAGCTGTTTTCCCAGAAAATGGCCAGAGATTTGATGATAGAGTGTCTAGGAATGAGACAGGATTAATTTTTCTTATTTCAAAAGAATTACTAGAAAGTTCTCCATAGTGTGGCCATTTACACAATACCCGATTACTGAGCACCTCTCAGAATCAAGCACAGAAGAAGGTTTTTGTTTAATGACTCAAATCTTTTCTATAAAATGCTCCTAGTCTAGTGGAGAGATTCAGTTCAACAGCCAGTTCATACTATTATTAAGAAAATAAAGAAAATAAACATACCCAATTATCTTATAGCACAAATGTAATTACTGTTATTATGCATGTGTATGTTTTCATAAGTTTTCTATGCAATTATGAAGATAGGTTTTCTCCAAGTATGAAAATACTACCCACATTTTTTGTTTGCTTTTTAACCTACTCTCCATTTATTAAAGCGTGTTTCCTTGTCACAAGTTTTAATATCATTCACATATATGGGTCTATTAAATTTATTGAACCATCCTTGAAATGTTGGACACTTTCATATTACCAAAGTTTTGCTATTATAATAGAAAATATTAGGCTGAGCATTGCTATAGATTTTTGAATATTTAATCATTTCCTTAGAATAAATACCATGAGATAGAATTTCTGGGGCAAATGTTAGGCGCAGTTCTAAGACCTCTGAAATGTACAACCAAATTGCTATTTTCTATTTTTATTAGCTTGAAAACAAGTTGTGTTGTTTCCCTTTTTCTTTCTTTTTGTTAATGAGTCTCATTATAGTTTTATAGTTTTTTTTTAACCTAATTTGTAAATATTTTTCTATTTGGTATCTTTTAGATTATTATGCCAGAGTTATTTATATTAAAAACACTCCCTCCACTTTATCCTTTATTTTATGTTTGTAGTATAAAAGGCCTCATACAAGGACCAGAGAGCAGTGTCTAGGAGATAAGACTAACCCCCAGTCAACATCCAACAAGGAAATGGAGACTTCAGTCTTCCAACCTTGAGGAACTGAATGTAGCCAGTAATCTGAGTGAGTTTAGGAGCTGATCCTTCCCCGGAACCTCCAGAGAAGAACCCTTGATTTTAGCCCTATTGGAAACTAACAGAGAAGTTATCCAAGCCCACCCAGACTTCTGACCTATAGAGGAACTTAATGAAGGGGCACTGTTTTCAGCACCAAATGGATGGCCATTTGTTACTCGACAACAGAAAATATATACACTTTAATGGCAGTAATGGGGGATGAGTCTGAAATTCCTCCTTTCAAATATGGCTCCTATAAAATATTATGATTCATCTTGATTCTGTAGTCATTTTGAGCTAGATAAACTTATATGTATTCCTAGTTTAAGTAGAGCTTTTAATAATAAACAACTTAACATTTTGTCAAATGCTTTCCCAACATCTTTTGTAAAGTTTGTTTTTTATTCTACTTTGAAATGTTTGTGATGAACTATATCAACTATTTCCCAATATAGCATTCATGAAATAAACCCTTCCTGAGCCCACACATTAATTCTTTATTTCAGTTATGAGTCATTATTTTAGTCAAGATTTTCATATCATTTTAGAAAGAGTATGGGCATGCAATGTTTTATTATTTTTCCCTATTATTTTTCTTATTTAGGTTTCAGGATTATGTCTAGGCTCATAACATGAATCGAGAAACTTCCCATCATTTTTACTTGTCATGTGAATTATTTCTTAAATATTTAAAAAATAAAACTTACCTATGAAATCATTTTGGACAGAAAACATTTAAGCAATAATTCTTTAAAGACGTGTTCACCAGCCCAGCCAGCATGGCTCAGTGGTTGAGTGTCGACCTATGAACCAGGAGGTTACGATTGATTCCCGGTTTGGGCACATGCCTGGGTTGTGGGCTCAACCCCAGAGTGGTGCTTATAAGAAGCAGCTGATCAATGATTCTCATCATTGATTTCTCTCTCTCTCCTTCCCTTTCTCTCTGAAATCAATAAAAATATATTTTTTAAAAATGTGTTCACCATTTGCCAAAGTAATTAGTCTATTTTTAGTGCATTGGCAGGATTGCGATATTTGCAGGGGCATATAAATCAAGCAGAGGTGGGAGGTAAGGGGATAGGAATGACTTTGATGGGGAGATAATGTGAAGTTTTGAAGATCAGAAGGACATAACTAGGAAAACAGGATAGGAAAGGGAATTTCAGGAAGAACAGCATTTATAAAACCATAAGAATATGAGAAAGTATATTATTTGCCTGCTATATGCTCTTTTTATATCTGTTGTGTGCTTTGTTCCAAATATATTAAATAAGCTTTTTATTGTCCCACATAGCCCACAGGAAAAATGAAGCCCAGGAAAGTTAATCCATTTGTGTAAAGTTACTAGTAAGTGAAATAATGAAATTCAAACCCACCTAATACCAAAGTAAACCTTTTGTCTTCTTTCATATATTGACAGTGTAAATAAAATGAACTTTCAAAAATCCGAAGATAGCCAAGAGGGTTAAAAATATGGGAAAATAGAAGTAATTTTGTTGAGTCACAACCTACTTCTATAATATGATAATTTTGTTTGTTATAGGATATTAACTTTATTAGATTTATATTGATATTTTTATTTGTTAAGAAATTTCATAATATTTTTATTTAATTCTGCCAGCAAATATGTGCCACATCCTCTATCCAAACCCAGGAATGCCTTTCTCAAGGGCCTGGCAGACATCCTTTGAAATGTGAACATCAGGGAAGATTGATCCCTGTCTCCTAGTCTCTGTGAGAGGGTGGGAGTATAACTGATAGGGGACAACTGGCGAATACAGATGGCATAATCGAATTAACCAAGGTTCTCTCCTAACATTCCTCAGTACTTTTCCACTTAACTTAACCCAGCATTTAAAAGCCTCCAGCCTTTTTTTTTTTTTTCCTTCTGAGTTGAATTCAACCTCTTTTATATTGCAATGTCTTGACCTCTATTACAATATTCTTGAATAAAGTCTTCCTTGCCATTTTTAACATGTTTAGTACATTTCAATTCTTCTTTTATAATAGATATTAGAATTTTATCTTGCTTATGTAGTTATTAAGTAGCCCAGCAGAGATTCTGACTTTTTCACTCCATCAAAATTGCTTGGAATGTCTATGTACTGCGTCACTGAGAAAATAACATGTTATATTATTTTATAATTGTCAATGCAGTTATTTCTATACCCTAGAATATTAGCATATAAGATAACCTAGCTTATTAGATAGCTACAAGCGTCCTTTATACTCCATGCTTCAGGATCATTGTAGTGAACACTCAACTTGAAAATATAGACCCAAATTGTCATTTTTGGATAGCCATTTACCAGCTTTGCATCCTTGGACAAGTCTGTTCTCACTATGATAAAAATCATAAAAATAAAATATGCTCCCTAGACTTTTGATGAAGTTAAATTATATTTTAAATCACTTTGAAATAGACATTGCTATATAAAAGGAAGTGGCTATAATTGCTTGATCAATGGAAATCCAAACATGGGATTTTTAAATTGCTCCCATAATAGCTTAGGTAAAATTTAGTCAGAATTACAAAAAAATATATATTAATATTCTATGCCAAAAATAATGCATTCAATGTTTTAAAATCACACAAATCTATTCAATACAATAGCCTCAAACAAATAAAGTATTCTAAGTTTTATTTTTTGGCTAATATTTCAATAACACTACTTGTGCTAGATTTTCTTGTGCAAATATATATATGTATTATATTTTTATTGATTTCAGAGAGAGGAAGGAAGTGGGAGAGACAGATAGAAACATTAGTGATGAGAGAGAATCATTGAGCGGCTGCCTCCTGCACGCCCCACATTGGGGATGAAGCTGCAACCAGAGCATGTGCCCTGATCGGGAATCGAACCTTAACATCCTGGTTTATGGGTCAAGGACACTCAGCCACTGAGCCACACTGACGGGGCTTGTTTAATTAAATTTAAGAAATAAAACAAATGGAGAGTTTAAGCAGCTATATTCTACCACAAGCTTTGGAAAGTCAATGAAAACACTGGTTTTATAAGCAAAGACGGTTGAGCATGCAGATTCTGTAAATTTATAATAGCTTTGAAATATATATTTAATAATATGTTATGAGTCATTATGAGTCAGGTGGCAGAAAACTAGTTCAATTAGCTGTAAGTAAAAAGGGTACATGAAGCAAATTTCACAGAGAGATGGGGTGAAATTTGCATTAATGACTAGATGCAGAAACACCAAAGTCATCAGGACTGTTTTGCATTGGATCTGGTTCATTCCATGTTTGTCTTTCTTTGTCTTTTATCTCCTCTTCTCTCTGTTTTGACTTCATTTTCTTAGCCCAGCTGGCCCCACAAATCTATGATCATGACCACATTCTGTTTCTGGTATTTATGTAATAATAGCATAAGGATTATGCTATTATTACATAAATATGCTTTATCCTATGTAATAAAACCCTAATATGCAAATTGACCAAACAGTGGAACAACCGGCAGAATGACCAGTCGCTATGACACACACGGACCACCGGGGGGCAGACACTCAATGCAGGGGCTACAATGTGCACTGACCACCAGGAGGCAGATGCTAAATGCAGGAGCTGCCCCCAGCCTGCAGGCCCCAGGCCAGCTAAGGTGGATGCCAGCTGGAGGCCCCGATCACCCTGCCCACCAGTCACCCCCCAGATGGCCCTCATTGCCAACCAGGCCTAGGGACCCTACCCTATATATTGGGAACAGTCTCTTAGATTTAAAAATTAAAACATGGCAAGGCTACTCTAATGCTGAAAAAACAGGATGATGCAGCGATGACATGCATGGACTCTGGCTTGCACATTTTGTGGTCAGTCCTGATTCTGACACATATAACTGTGTGACAAAGCCAATTAACTTCTCTCTGCTTCAGTTTTTCCACCCATAAAATGGGGCAAATAGTACTACTGCCTCAAAAGGATCATGTTATGTACTACTTTTTATAATTAGGACAAAAAAATGTAGCTGCCCATACAACAGCAAGATGCCTTTCACCTGTCTGCAATATATGGTCACTGGTGCATGCAGCATCCTGGATTGTGAGAAGGATGTCCCATTGCCATTTTAGGCCCAATATCCCCCTAGGGGTCCCGCATTGTGAGAGGACACAGGCCAGGCTGAGGGAGCCCACACTCATGCACAAATTTCACACACCGGGCCTCTAGTATTAACATAATTTAACATAGGAATCTAGAGAAGCCGACATATATGTATATGTGCTTATTTCCAGGTAGAAATGGATAGTATATTTTCTTATATAAATGAAAAAAAGAACTTGGTACACAAATATGATTGAAATAGTCATTAATGTTTATTTTCCTTTATGTTTATGCTACTTTTTAAAAATTTGCATGTACTTGTTTTTAGCAAGGTCTACTTATTAAGCATGTTTGACAAGGCCTATTAAAGCAGAGTGCATAGTGCACACCTGATTAGACCATGAGCTTGTTAAAAAATAAGGACCAGTGTATTATTTATCTCTGTTTCTCAATACCTATGTGAGTAACTTGCACAAAGCAGGTTCTCTATCGATGTTTGGGGAAATGAATTAGTAGTTGGAGATTCATATATTATGGGGTGATAAGTAAATATACAATTTCTCAACTCAGAAAAATCACTGAGAACGTGTGGATCAGAAAAATTGTGGTCCTTCATTTTCTAAAATATAAGTGTTGAATATCTATATTTCCTGTACATTTGAAGACATATTCCTGTATGCTATTTTTCCCTTTTTTCCTCCCATTTATGCCCTCTTTTTTTTTTTAACATAATCTATGTTTTTCTGTGTCTTGCCATCAGTGGCTCTTGTGGCAACATCTTCCTTGTTATTTCATGAAGCCAATGTATTTATCTCATATCTGCTCAAGTACAAATTCAGACAGCCACCCCCATTTTCTTCCTCTTCTGCTCTCCTGTGAAGTTCACTGCTGTGACCTTGATTATGAGCAGGTAAATTGCTTCTGCAGCTGAATCTGTTTTGGCATGGATTCTTCCCAGGCATCTCTGCAGCTCCTGCTCATCATCACAGTAGCCATTTACGGTGGGGCTGATCTGGTACAGAGCCGGCCGCCACACAACTTCCAAATGCCTTGAGGTCCCAGAATGACATCGTGTCATCCAGAGTCCTTTTGTTGAAGACACACTGCTTTCCAGATAGATGAAATAGATGCTTTTTTCCCCTTACTTAGCTGCATTCTGTTATCTAGCTCTTGCCCTGCTTTGTCCCAAGTTTCTTATAATATTTTTAGGAAAGCTGTTATTTAAGATTGAACTTTAGAACTCACATTCTCCAAGCTAATCTAGAAGACTCCATTTGCGGAGAAAAAGGAACCCTCGTGCACTGCTGGTGCGAATGCAGACTGGTACAGCCGCTGTGGAGAACAGTATGGAGTTTCCTCAAAAAGCTAAAAATGGAACTCCCATTTGATCCAGTGATCCCACTTCTAGGAATATATCCCAATAAACTAGAAATGCCAATCAGAAAGGATATATGCACCCCTATGTTCATAGCAGCACAATTCACCATAGCTAAGATTTGGAAACAGCCTAAGTGCTCATCAGCAGATGAGTGGATTAAAAAACTGTGGTACATCTACACAATGGAATACTATGCTGCAGTGAAAAAGGAGTTCTTACCATTTGCAACAGCATGGATGGAACTGGAGAGCATTATGCTAAGAGAAATAAGCCAGTCTGAGGAAGATAAATATCACATGATCTCACTCATTTATGGAAACTAACGAAGAACATAAACTGATGAACAAAAACAGATCCAGAGACAGAGAAGCATCTTTCAGACTGTCAAACCTCAGAGGGAAGGTAGGGGAGGGTGGGAATAAGGAGGAGAGATCAATCAAAGGACTTGTATGCATGCATATAAGCCTAACCAGTGGACACAGACACCAGGAGCGTGAGGGCATGAGTGGGGGAGGGGGTTGGGGGGCAATGGGGAGATAAGGACACATATCAATCAATAAAAAAATAAAATGGTAAAACAAACAAACAAAAAGACT
This sequence comes from Plecotus auritus, assembly GCF_963455305.1. NCBI lineage: Eukaryota > Metazoa > Chordata > Mammalia > Chiroptera > Vespertilionidae > Plecotus > Plecotus auritus. The sequence continues at coordinate 143,239,879 of NC_137783.1, forward strand.
CCATTTGTGCTCAGAGTTTACAATCAGAATAAGTCACAGCAATGAGGACAATACTACACAGAGTTGTGAGGAGCTCTGGACTTCTTGCAGCAGCATCATGAATATTTCCCTAGTTAGAGGAGAAAGGATTAAAGCCATGCTACTGTCTAAATTTGGATAATTCTTGCAATAGTGAGTGACTACTTTATCATTGTCTGTCTTGATTATCTCTCTCCCTCCCAAATTGAAGCCTCCTTCTCTGGCTTTCTTCTACCTGACCTCAAAATATTGGTTTACCTGTTGTCAAGGTATTGATTTGGGCTTGTTATGGCTCCACTGTGCCCTCCCCTCAAATTTATATGATTAATTGCTAACCCTTAGTACCTCATAATATGTATCTGGAGATAGGATGTTTAAAGAGGTAATCAAAACTATTGGGTTCTCAGAAAAAAAATATGTCTCAGTTGTCAAACAAAACTTTGGTTCTTGACCCGACAATCCTTAATCTTTTATACCTGTATGATCACTCACATGTCTCTCAGGCAACAAACAAAAGAGAGAATGAGACAATTTACCACTAAGCATTGCATTGTCAAGATCTCAAGAAATTGTGCTGTGAATATTTTCATGTTTTGTTTTTTTTTGTTTGTTTTGCTTTTGGGGGTCTGGGACAGATTAATTCAGTTTAAATTATTTCTAAAGGGGAAAAATTATTCAGGTTTTTAACAAATTGCTTTCAAACAGTCTTCCAGAATTACGTCTAGAGCTGAGGTTCCACTGTAAGTTAAAATGAGGTTATTAGGGTGAGTCCTAATTCAGTCTGACTAGTATCCTTATAAGAAGAGGAAGTTAGAGCACAGACCTATACAGAGAGAAGGCTATGTGAAACATAGGGAGATGTCTATCTGCAAGCCAAGAAAAGAGGCCTCAAAAGTAACCATCCCTATCCACACCTTCACTTCTGACTTCTAGCTTCAGAATTGTAAGACAATAAATTTCTCCTGTTCAAGCCACCCATTTTTAGCAACTTGGATACTTCATCATGGCAGCCCTAGAAAACTGGTGAATTATTTGAGGAGTTAAGTACAATCTGAAAATCTAATAAATGTGATAGCATGATTTTGTTTAGATGCTTTAACTATTTAGCATTTTCATCCATGAAAGTCACAATGGTTCTTAAGTATAGTCGATGACTAACAGCAACAGCATCCCAGGTAAACTAGCTAGAAATACAAATTTGAGGCCCTACCCCAGATCTACTGAATCAGATTCTCTGGATTTTACCAACCCTTCTAGGAGCTTCTGACTGAAATGCTCAAGTTTGAGAATCATCCTATATAATAAAAGCCTAATATGCTAAGTGTCTGGTCATCCAGTAGTCCATTCAACCAATCAAAGCATAATATGCTAATGATATGCTAAGGCCACTCAACCATTCACTATGACATGCACTGACCACCAGGGGCAGACACTCCAACCAGTAGGTTAGCTTGCTGCTGGGGTCTGGCCAATCGGGACTGAGTGAGACAGGCCAGACATTCTCTGGAGCCCTCCCGCGGTCCCTCCCTGGCTGGCCAACCTCCCTGTCCCTCCCCGACCCCAATCATGCACTGGTGGGGTCCCTCAGCCTGGCCTGCACCCTCTTGCAATCTGGAACCCCTTGGGTATGTCGAAGAGCTGGTTTCAGCCCGATCCTGCAGTCCAGGCTGAGGGACCCCACTGGTGCATGAATTCATGCACCAGGCCTCTAGTGTGTTATAATAGACCAGACCTGGAGAAGAACATAGAGCTCACATATCCTTGTATTATGGATATGAAATGGCATCTTGTAAAGTCCATAATTACCCCAAGGTCACTAAACTTTATGTCCTTACTTTTTTCTCATTGATTTTTTTTTTTTTTTTTTTTTACTTTTCTGCATTTTGGAGTTAGTTTAGGGCAATACAGTATTTGCTACAATCATGATTTATTTTGTTCATATGAGTATTGTCTCTTTAACATATATACAAATCCTTGCCTTTCTTATCTTCCCATTATCTCCCCACATTACCAAATACATGTTTTGTAATGCCCATAATTTGTACCCCTAAAAAAAATATTTTAAGAATGGCTTTTGTCCTGTGTTCTGATATGCTACTAAAATATAATTCAACATGTTTCCACTAGTTAGATAAGGACTAAAATATATTAAAGGTTTTCTTTATGCAAGTCACTGAAGAAGAAAATATTGGCATAATATTATTAGATTTTTTAATCTAATACTTTTTAAAAATCTAAAACTTAAAGTATAAAATAAAATATAAATAATAATAAAATATTTAAATATTTTAGAAATATCCTATCTAATAAAAGAGTAATATGCAAATTAACCATCACTCCACTACACCCACAAGACATGCCCATCAGCCAATCAGGGGTGAGTATGCAAATTAAACCAACCAAGATGGTTGCGGCCACAGAGCGAGCGGGAGGCTTGGGTTTCCCTGACAATGGAGAAAGCCAAGCTTTCTGCACACCCTGGCGGGCCCAGGCCTCCACTCAAGGCTACAAAGTTTCAATTATAGAAGATAAATAAATCCCAACAAAAATGGCGGCAGCAACGGAGCTGGAGAGAGCAGGAGGCTTGGGTTGCCCCCAGTGATGGAGGAAACCAAGCTCCTGCAGCCCTGGCCTGCCTTGGCCTCCACTACAAAGTTTCAATTATAGAAGATAAATAAATCCCAACAAAAATGGCTGCAGCCACGGAGCAAGCAGAAGGCTTGGCTCTGCTCAAGGCTACAAAGTTTCAATTATAGAAGATAAATAAATCTCAGACACCAGGACATCCGCTTGGGTTGCTGGGGGGCATGGCAGGCCTGCAAACCCCACAGGCCCCTTGCCCAGGCTTCCCCATGCCCCAAGGGAACCCCCACCATGATCCAGGACACCCTTCAGGGCAAACCAGCTGGCCCCCACCTGTGCACGAGGCCTCTATCCTATCTAATAAAAGAGTAATATGCAGATTGACCATCACTCCAACACACAAGATGGCTGCACCCATGTGGTCAAAGAGGGCTGCCCCCATGTGGACACAAGATGGCCACCACAAGATGGCTAGCAGGGGAGGACAGTTGGGAGGGACCAAGCCTGCAAGGGAGGGCAGTTGTGGGCAATCAGGCCAGCAGGGGAGGGCAGTTGGGAGGGACCAGGCCTGCAAGGATGGGCAGTTGGGGGCGATCAAGCCTACAAGGGAGGGCAGTTAGGGGTGACCAGGCTGCCAGAAGAGGGAAGTTGGGGGTGACTGGGCCTGCAGGGAAGGGCAGTTAGGGGGGACCCAGGCCTGCAGGGGAGAGCAGTTAGGGGTGAACAGGCCTGCAGGGGCAGGCAGTTAGGGGCAAACAGGCTGGCAGGGGAGCAGTTAGGCATCAATCAGGCTGGCAGGGGAGTGGTTAGGGGGTGATCAGGCTGGCAGGCAGAAGCGGTTAGGGGCAATCAGGAAGGTAGGCAGGCGAGCAGTTGGGAGCCAGCAGTCCTGGATTGTGAGAGGGATGTCGGACATCTCTTGAGGGGTCCCATATTGGAGAGGGTGCAGGCTGGGCTGAGGGACACACACCCCTGTGCATGAATTTCATGCACCGGGCCTCTAGTAAACTATAAAATAAAATGATTATTAAATAAAATAAAAATATGAAAGCAGTCAAATCATTGGCTATATCATATCAGTGCCTAATAGTTCCAAATCCTTCTGGATTTTTTCAAAATATGTAATATTGTATATTTGCACTCAGAAGTTGACTAATATTTAAGAGAGCCCACAAATTAGCAACTTGATATGTACATATTTGTGCTTGAATAGTTTGTACTTATGTTAAGTGGCTTACCCAATTAAATAGCCACATATGCCTATTTATAAAACCTAAAGTTGGCATAGATACAATTCACCTAACAGTCATCTTTAGATTTAAGTCAATTTTTTTTAATCACGAAGGAATATAAAAATTTTTATTAACCACTGTTTGCCAGTATTTATAATAAAGTAAACAATGGGTAACATTCTGTTTACTACAAAGCTATTGTTTTTCCTCGATTTTGTTGAACCAGTACCCCCAATACTGAGACTGAGCCTACATGTAAGGACTGAGTTGGAGTAAAGAGAAAACATGCAGATCATGAGTTTAGATTGCAAAAAGTTGGTTCCCCCATTTATTCCAGCAGGCCCTAAATTGCCAAGGTCTCTAATAATCTGATTAGGTATCCATGAATAAAGTCTTACACATTCCATGACCCTAATTTTTTAGTCAATAATTGCACAGGGATTTCAACTTCTTATAAAGGAATGTTTTACGAGGTGAAACCTTTAAATAAGTGTTGCTTGCCTAATTAAAACACATCCATCCATATCTACAATCATAAATGCAAGTTTATTTGCAAAACCTTTGAAAGGAAAATTTCATCACTGCCAATAACCTGCTCACCCAAATGAGAAAACTAATCTTTAAGTCAAATTTACATTTTGAGATAAAGAGAAAGCCTGCTCAATTTGTTTCTTTATGGCTCCCTAAGCAGGGCAGCGTCCTCTGCCAGTGGTGGGTTATGTACTGCAGACCAGACTATCTGGATCACTGATGTCTTTAATTAACACACAGAAGGTCATGTTAGTGCCCAGGAGCTGCCCATGGCAGATGCTTTGCCTAATCATTATTGGATCCAATCACAATTAATCATTAAAGTTTCACTGGGGTTTGCAAGTGTTGAGAGGAAACAGCAGGTTTTTCTACACAGCCCATTGAAATCATTCTTCTTGTCCATTAACTCTTATGAGGTCATGATGCTAATGCTTTCCCAAGAGGTTCATGTATCTCTCTTTCCATTCACTATGTGCTTCTAGTTTGGATCGCAGAGCCTGGTTTAGATTGCAGCCTACATTGGTATGTCACACTCTTCACTATGGGAACTGTTGCCCTTTAGTATAACAGAAAATGCAGGTCAGTCCCAGGAATGAGGGAGTAAGTAATAGTTCAGTTTTATTTATTTATTTATTTAGTTAGTTAGTTAGTTAATTTTTTCCTCACCCAAGGATATTTTTAAATTGATTTTCAAAGAGAGTGGAAGAGAGAGGGAAAGACAGAGAGAAATATGAATGTAAGAGAAGCACATAGATTGGTTGCCTGCACTTCCTGACCAGGGCCTGGGCCAGGGAGGAGCCCACGACCACGGTATATGCCCTTGACTGGAATCAAACCTGGGACCCTTCTGTCCACAGGCTGACACTGTAACCACTGAGCCAAACTGGCTAGGGCTTGCTTAACATTTTAATGTATCCCATACACCGCCCAAAAGTGCAACCATTTCTCTGACCAGGGGTAATTTACCGAATTTGAATATCCTATGTCTGTGTGCTGAGGATTGTGACAAGAAGTGATGAATCTGTAACAATAGGTGACAAGAATGACTCTAAAAGTTATTACTTGGAGGTCCAGAACTCAAGTTCATGTTCCATTAGAATGCCTCTCTTGAGAACTTTTTTCCCAAAAATAAAATGTTGAGTCGGATCACTACCAGTTCTGTAGAGAATTCTTTGGGAAAGTTACTTTAGCAATCCCTTGAGTCTTAAACGAAGTTTTTTGTTTGTTTGTTTTTTTAACATAAAGTCTATATCCAATTATTACTATAACGTTTGTAATGTGTTTACATTAAAATGAAAAGATCAATGAGCTTTCTTATAACTCTTTTCATAAATACCTGTATAATCAAGTATTTATATTTTCCTTCTGTCAGTAAATTTCAAGTGCTGCAGTAGGATCTCAAACATTTTTGATTTTTCTTATTGTCCTGCTGAAAAAGTTAATCTCTTACTTCTTTGTAAGAGTATAATCTGCCTGATATTATTAATCCCCTACTCTTTTCTACAGTATTACATGTCTTCAAATTCTATTCTCAAGTTCTTACTATATTTCAGAACTTATCCTATTTTTCATGTTAATCTGTCAATCAAAACAAAGGCCAAAAGTTAATTACATAAAATTGATAAAGATCATGAGATTTTTTTTTTTCATCTTTTTTTCAGTTGAGTTAATTAAAAGAATGTGTAGTTTAGCTGAAGAAAATAGCTTCACCCTTTGGCAACATAAAAAACATTTCCTATTTGATCATTACAACTGGAAAACATTTTTGTCACCCTTGTATAACATTGGAAATAATTTTATTGCTCATGTAAATCCCCATCAGCTTTTGTGAGTCGTTTGGCTATAGCAAGAAAAGATCAAATCATTTAGATGAGAAATGAAGTAATGGCAAGAAAAGGTTGAGATTTTCATGGTTTTCTGTTTGCTTTTTCTGTGACTCATAGTCTGTGGTCTTTTTTCCTCCCTAACAAAGATTATATCTGAGCAAGGGGTCTCTGAGAAACTGCATGAGAATCATTGCTATAATTTTCTTGGAGATAAATGCAAATTGTTAGCTACTTATCTACATCATCCTTTATCTCTAATGCAAAGACTGCCATAGTTAGCCACAATGCCTCTCAATTTCAGGAAAGCAGTACCTAGGAAATTGGCTGAATACACAAGTGAGAAATAGAAAATGATGATAAAATCCTCTATTATATTCTTTATAGTCATTGGAACTACATTCAGGCACAAGCAGTTCATATCAACGTTGAGATAAATACAATGTAAGAGCATTGGGGAACACTGGAGATTAGAGTAGGAGGAAACTAACTACCATGGAGTAGAGCCCTTGCTTTGCCACCTATAGGTTTTATGACTGTAGCAAGTCATTTGACTTCTGGGTCTTATAATTTTCTCATTTGTAAAATGTGGACAACAGTAGGACCTATCTTATATCTATTGTGTTAATATGTAAGGAAACTTTATAGTACCTTGTAAGACTCACAAATATACATTATTATTGCTCAGGCAGCAGAAAATATACATTTTTACTAGAGTCCCAGTGCACGAAATTTGTGCATGGGGGGGTGTGACCCTCAGCCCAGCCTGCACCCTCTCCAATCTGGGACCCCTCAAGGGATGTCCGACTGCCAGTTTAGGCCCAATCCCTAAATGGGCAGTCGGACATCCCTCTCACAATCCAGGACTGCTGGCTCCCAAGTGCTCACCTGCCTGCCTTCCTGATTGCCCCTAACTGCTTCTGCCTGCCAGCCTGATCATCCCCTAACCACTCCCCTGCCTGCCAGCCTGATTGCCTCTAACTGCCCTCCCCTGCAGGCCTGGTCCCCCTCAACTGCTCTCCCCTACTGGCCATCTTGTGGCGGCTATCTTGTGTCCACATGGGGGCAGCCATCTTTGACCACATGGGTACAGCCATCTTGTGTATTGGAGTGATGGTCAATCTGCATATTACTCTTTTATTAGATAGGATAGAGGCCTCGTGCACAGGTGGGGGATGGCTGGTTTTCCCTGAAGGGTGTCCCGGATCAGGGTGGGGGTTCCCTTGGGGTGTGGGGTGGCCTGGGCAAGGGGCCTGTGGTGGTTTTCAGGCTGGCCACGCCCCCCGGTGACCCAAGCAGAGGCCCTGGTATCTGGGATTTATTTATCTTCTATAATTGAAACTTTGTAGCCTAGAGTGAAGGCCAGGGCAGGCCAGGACAGGTGGGAAGCTTGGCTTCCTCCATCGCCTGGGGCAACCCAAGCCTCCTGCTTTCTACAGCTCTGTGGCTTCCACCATTTTTGTTGGGTTAATTTGTATACTTGCTCCTGATTGGCTGGTGGGTGTGGCTTGTGGGTGTAGCAGAGGTACAGTCAATTTGCATGTTTTTATTTTATTAGATAGGATTACTCAAGCAGCAATCTTTGTCAAATTTGTCTTACCCTAAATCCTCGTTGCACAGGATTCATAATTCATCAATGGTAAAAATAAATTAATTGGAATTTACAGATATATCATTCTTTCATATAAAATTTTTATACTAGGATGTAATTTATTTCAACAAATCTTTCTCAAATGCATCCGACTTGCCTAGCATAAAACTATAAGGATTCAAACAAAGAAATAAAGCCTGAGTCCATGATGACAACATTGTTAAATGTGTTCAGGTTTAAAGAAATATTCTTATCTATAAAAGAGTAATCATCAAACTTGTTTT